>NC_061508.1:304886552-304947682 GCF_022539505.1 Lolium rigidum
AACGTAGCATAAGATCTCGTCATTAAGTTATTTGCTATAAGCTTTCGATACATAGTTACCTAGTCCTCATGACCATGAGATCATGTAAATCACTTATACCGGAAAGGTACTTTGATTACATCAAACGCCACTGCGTAAATGGGTGGTTATAAAGGTGGGATTAAGTATCCGGAAAGTATGAGTTGAGGCATATGGATCAACGAGTGGGATTTGTCCATCCCGATGACGGATAGATATACTCTGGGCCCTCTCGGTGGAATGTCGTCTAATGTCTTGCAAGCATATGAATAAGTTCATAAGAGACCACATACCACGGTACTGAGTAAAGAGTACTTGTCAAGAGACGAGGTTGAACAAGGTATAGAGTGATACCGATGATCAAACCTCGGACAAGTAAAATATCGCGTGACAAAGGGAATTGGTATCGTATGTGAATGGTTCATTCGATCACCGAAGTCATCGTTGAATATGTGGGAGCCATTATGGATCTCCGGATCCCGCTATTGGTTATTGGTCGGAGTGAGTACTCAACCATGTCCGCATAGTTCACGAACCGTAGGGTGACACACTTAAAGTTGGATGTTGAAATGGTAGAACTTGAATATGGAATGGAGTTCGAATATTTGTTCGGAGTCCCGGATGAGATCCCGGACATCACGAGGAGTTCCGGAATAGTCCGGAGAATAAGATTCATATATAGGAAGTCATATTCCAAGTTTGGAAATGATCCGGTGCATTTATGGCAGGTTCTAGAAGGTTCTAGAAAAGTCCGGAAGAAATCACCATGGAAAGTAGAGTCCCGGAGGGACTCCACCTTGCATGGCTAGCCAACCGGGGAGGAGTCCAAGGTGGACTCCCCTAGGGTGGCCGGCCAACCCCCCTCATGGAAGGGGGGAATCCCACCCCAAGTGGGATTCCCACCTTGGGTAGGTTTCCCTACATATGGGAGGTTTTATTGTTGGGGTCTTATTCGAAGACTTGGATACCAACACTTGGGGATTTCCACCTATATAATGAGGAGGAGAGGGAGGGGGCTGACCACTCTTTTGGCTCAGCCTTGGCCGCACCCCTTAGAGGGCCGGCGCCCAACCCCCTCTCTCCCCAAACCCTAGCGGTCTCTCTCCTCCACCACATCCCGCACGCTTAAGCGAAGCTCCGCCGGATTTCTCCACCACCACCGACACCACGCCGTCGTGCTGTCGGATTCAAGAGGAGCTACTACTTCCGCTGCCCGCTGGAACGGGGAGGTGGACGTCGTCTTCATCAACAACCGAACGTGTGACCGAGTACGGAGGTGCTGCCCGTTCGTGGCGCCGGAAGCGATCGTGATCAAGATCTTCTACGCGCTTTTGCAAGCGGCAAGTGATCGTCTACCGCAGCAATAAGAGCCTACTCTTATAGGCTTTGGAATCTCTTCAAGGGTTAGTCTTGATCATCCCCTCGTTGCTACCGTCTTCTAGATTGCATCTTGGCTTGGATTGCGTGTTCGCGATAGGAAATTTTTTTTGTTTTCTATGCAACGTTATCCTACAACAACCACAACATACTACACCGTTCTTTAGCCTAGACAGCTATGTAGATTTGAGTGACCAGTTGCCCAAGAAAGATCCACTTACACCCAACTTTGTCCCGCACTATCCACACGTGGCAGCATCGTATGATACTGGATATGGGGAGACCACTCATGGAACATAAATTGCTCGGAGTCGCCGATCGAAAACTCGACGGGTTGGCGTTTCGGGGAACCTTTCGGTGATGAGGAGGAGCCAATTCCATGTGATACAGGAGATGAGAGTGGTGGGGTTAACCAACACTACGGGCAGGAAGAGAAAGGTACTGATTCCATTTCTTTAGATTTGGAGATGGGATTATCTAAACCATCACGAGATACGAAGTAGGTGAGAGTTCTGGAACCAAGAAAAAGAAGAAGAAGAAGATGAGGGGTCAGGTGAATAGAAATCCTTCATGGATGACTGAAGAAGGATGTATGTGTCCTACTGGGGATATGTACGAGTCATTGTCTAGCTACTTAGGCATGACTGATCTCTGTCTCGGCACTTCGTCCGATTCGGATTACATACCTACTGGAAGGACCTTTGTTCCGGATGGTGTCCGAAAGACAAGTCGCTGTACCGGATGGACCCCAGGAATGTATGCGGAGGCGAATGAAGACGATGAGGAGTAGAGCTCCAAGGAAGAATAAAGTAATCTAGGTGGTATTGTAATAGAATGTATTTTAAATTCCCGTTGGCTTGGGCTTTGAGCCAAATAAGTGGTTTATATATACCACATGTAATATAAGTTTGTGAGTGTGTTATGTATTATACGGTGTATATACATAATAAATGTTTGTTTTGGATTTGCTTCTTGATTTTATTGTGTGACTAGTTCTGGGCAATGAGTTGAGCTCAGAAAACATTCGCATGGTGTAATTATGAGTAATCGCTCTTTGTTACAGGACTAGGGGAAATGGCGTTAGTAGAAACCGAAGAGGCTCGCAGAGAGCGTGAAGAAAGAGAGAAAGAGGAGGCAGATGCAGCAGCTAGAGCAGAGAACGCACCACCACCACCACACCCAATGATGCACCCAGATTTCCAACAGTATATGAGGTCAATGGAGGAAGATAGGAGGCGTTACCAGGAAAGCCAGAGCAAGAACATGCAAGATTTCTTTACTCATGTCATCAATGATAGGGGTAATGAAGGCAAGGGAGTAACACTATCAGACTTCCAAAATGCAAGACCACTACCATTTACATCAGCTCCAGAACCAATGGACGCTGAAGATTGGCTTATGGATACGGAAAGGAAGCTGAAGACCGTTGGTTGCAACGATGAGGAGAAGATTCGATATACTACTTATCTGTTGTCAGGACCAGCAGCGTCATGGTGGGAAAATCTTGTAGCAGTACACCCTCCTGATAAGGTGTTCACATGGGAGGAGTTCAAGAAGAAGTTTCGGGACGCTCATGTTCCGGACAGCGTGGTGGAGTTGAAGAAGAGGGAGTTTGAAGAACTAAGACAGAATACTGCACCCATCATGCAGTATGTTCGGGATTTCAATAGGTTATCCAGGTATGCACCTGAGGATGTAGATACAGAGGAGAAGCGGAAGAAGCGGTTCATGAAAGGCATGAATCCATACATGAAGATGCAACTGAGGTTGGCACGGACTGCCGAATTCCAGGAACTGATTGACTCGGCAATCACTTTCGAGGATGATTACCGGCAAGTCCAAGAGGATAGAAGGAAGAGGGCTCGTATAGAGCCAAGGAAGTACCCAATCAGTAAACCAACACCTGATCGAAGTTTCAAACCCCGATACAGACCTACTACTGGTAATCAATACAACCGAGGAGGTCAGAGTCAGAATCCAATCAGCCAAATCATCTGCAACAATTGTGGCCTAAAGGGTCATTTGCAGAAGGATTGTCAGAAACCCAGAATCATCTGCTATGGTTGTGGGAAGGAAGGACACATCAAGCCGGAGTGTCCAAACAAGTCGTCGTGGAGCGGACAGAGCTCTGGAGGACGAGGTGGAAACAACAACAACAACAACAACCGCAACAACAACAACAACAACCGCAACTACAACTACAACAACAAGAAGGGAAAGCCTTATGGAAAGCTGAATTGCACATCCTTGGAACAAGCGGAAGAATCGGATCAAACAGTCTTAGGTACGCTAAGCATTCTTACTCATCCTGGCAAAGTATTATTTGATACGGGAGCAACCACATCATTTCTTGCATTGGAGTTTGTGGAAAAATTCGGGCTTAGATGTTCTAAGTTAGAAACTCCTATAACTGTTCTATCCGCGGGGGGAACGATCTTAGTAACCCACGTGAAAGAAGCACAAGTCCTAACCATATGTGACTGTGTGTATTTCGCGGACCTATTCATCATACCCATGAAGGACATATCAGTCATCCTAGGGATGGATTGGTTGACAGAAAATGGAGCGGTGATTAACTCGTGGAGACAAAACAGTATCACTTCGCAACTCCATCGGAGGTCGAATAGTGTTCCAAGGAGATAAGTACAGTGAGTTAGAGATTGGATTGGAACTCAATAGTCTGAAGGAGATGAGAATTGAAGATATTCCTGTAGTGAATGAGTTTAAGGATGTATTTCCTAAGGAACTACCGGGAATGCCACCCGATAGAGAGATAGAATTCACAATCGACCTGATTCCAGGCACAGCACCAATAGCACAACCACCATATAAGATGGGGCCAAAGGAGTTAGTGGAACTGAAAGCTCAGATAGATGAGCTGGAACAGAAGGGATTTATTCAAGAAAGTGTGTCACCATGGGGTACACCAGTTATTTTTGTGGATAAAAGAGATGGAGGAAAGAGAATGTGTGGAGATTACAGAAATTTGAACAATGTAACTATCAAGAACAAGTATCCTTTACCTAGAATTCAAGACCTTTTTGATCAAGTTCAAGGAGCAGGAGTCTTCTCGAAGATAGATTTAAGGTCGGGATACCATCAAATCAAGATCAAGAAGGAGGATGTACCTAAAACAGCGTTCGTATCAAGGTATGGACACCATGAATACTTGGTTGTACCATTTGGACTAACAAATGCACCAGCAATTTTCATGAATTTGATGAACAAGATATTCATGAAGTACTTGGACAAGTTTGTGATAGTGTTCATAGATGATATTTTAATCTATTCCAAAGATAAAGAAGAACTCAGGAAGTCTTACCCCGAGATGTTCAGGTACCAATCTTAACTTCGGGACGAAGTTTCTGTTAAGGGGGAGAGGTTGTAATAACCCAGAACATAGGAACAACGAAGGGTAGATTTAGAAATGGGATGTGCATTTCATTGCAAAACGGGGGAAATTTTCGCGCCTTATTGCAACTAAACCTAAGAGGGATCGAGGTTCTCTCTCATTTTGCACTTAGGGTTAGGCAATGTGAGTTAGGGAAATTTCGACACGATCTCTTTTGTATCTTGTTGATTTGGGGAATTGATTTCATTTGACAAGTGTTAATACATTTAACAATAAGCATTGAACAATATATAAAAGTAGAATTCATAATTTAAAACACAACTTATGAATTCAAACAACTTTGAATTTCAAAGTGAATAATAAATACAATATTTATTCCAGAATATAAATATTACATAAAGAAAAGTTCATAAACAAAAACTTGGGCTTTATTGATATCACAACACAGATTACAAAGTCTTTACAATATTCTTGATACAAGAATGGATGAATAATAAACATAAATGAAAATAAAGATTACAATTTTGCTCCTAAACTAAAACCTAGACTAAATGACTTGGAGAATATCTTCTGGTCATGTCCATCTTCAAAACCTGCAAAACAAAGAATCAACACTAGCCAGAATGTTAGTGTTAGCCACAGGTTCAGTTTGGACAGTTAGCAAATAACACAAGATTCAGTTGGACAAGTGCAAACTGTCACAAGACACCCGTGCTTGTCCAAAACCAAGGACAGCACAAGATAAGGGCAACGAGCAGACCAAACCCGAGCACACACCAGGGCTCAAGTTTCAGCATATGAGAGCACACAGCTCAAGTGTGCTGGGCAGCAACAGCAAGGCCATGCATCAGCTTAGTCACCAAGCAAGCCAGACTTGTGTGTCAATGCAAGGATAGAAGCAGGGTTCATATAAAAGGGACACAAACCCTAGAAATCATAACCAGTCGACCAGATAAGATTCACCAGGTAAGGGTGAAGCAAGAACAAGCTCAGTTCATCCAGTTCTTGAGCAAGAACAGAACCAACACACACAACCACTCAAACCACCAGAGATCATGGTGACTCGAGAAGATCATCCAAGATCCGGAGGTGAAGGGCCGTGACACAAACCCAAGTCCGCATCAACAAAGCATTTCTTTCTAGGAGCTGGAACAAGGTATACCTAGTTCCTCGGAAGAGATCCAATGGATCTAATCCATCATATGCATGAACTAAACATGGGTTGAGCGAGATGCTCATAGGGGTAGATCATCACTTGGTTTTCACCAAGGATTACCGCTGACCAAAAGCTACTAAGATAGAAACCATCCAGATACGGATCATATGCACGAAGCTAGAAATCATGCACAGATGCACACACTAGCAAGATCACATGCACAGATAGCACCAGTAGATAGCAAAGATTAGCAGCCAAGACTACACAGAAAAATCCTAAGCATGCAACCATCAGAAACCCTAGATTTCTTCACAGGCAAGCATATTGGCATTCATACTTAATATGATTCCCAAATATGCAAGCAAAGATGAGTAGCCAACAAGATCCAACCAACCATGTGAGCAACCAGTCAGTAGCAAGGCTACTGAGGTCACAGCACACTTAGAACCATCCCAAGGCCAAGCCAAATACAAAGCATCACTATCCAGAAATGGATTCAGACTTTAATTGCTTGTAAAAGAATCATGAACAGCAAATTCATATACAAGCAAGTCATTTAAATCATCACTGCATAAGCAGTTCATCATAATCTAAGTAATCCAAGCATGAATTTATCACAGATCCATGCTAAGCATTGACAGCAGCATACTGTTAAGCAACACAGTTTAATCCATAACCACTAGAACAAGTCTAGATAGCTAAGATGAGCAACAGCACAAGTAGGCATCAGCATCACAAGAAAAATTGAATCATTTAGCCACAGTATTAACCAGTAAGCTATCACTGATAATTGGATTGATCAAATGGATCAATCATAGCAAGCCAAGTTACACAGGGAAGTATACCAACAAGCAAGAAATGATCCAATGGATCATTGGCTTGCATAGGTAGTACTGAAGCATATCACAGACACCACTGGCACACACACAAGTGTCACAGATGCAACACAAGTACACCTAGACAAGCAAGCATGATTTACCAGTAAGCATAAGCAAGTCATAACTAAGCATAGCATAGCATAGTTAGCTCTTGAGCAAGTACAACAGGGCATGGCAAATGTAGAGCATGCTAGGAGCAGCAGAGAAGCAAGCACAGCATGAACAGCAAGCAAAGCAGCATGTGCCAGTACCAGTAAATGGTAATTGGGCCATGAACTTGCAATTAACCGAAAAACAAGCAAGTTGCATAGGAATAGCATGGCTCTAGATGATCACAAGACCACCAGAGAGCAACATAGCATGAGGAGGAAGAGGCACAGTAACAAGGGGAGGCGCACAGAGGAGAAGGTGGAGATGTAACACTTACTTGCGCCTGGAAGCAGAGGCTAGGGCATGGCGAGGCAGTGCTCGCGCGGCCCTAACAGCTGCAAGTCCAGGGTAGGCGCCGACGTTACGCCGGCGAGCCCAGACACGAAACCGCACCACCATAGCAACCACCTAAGGCGACGGCACGAGTACTGCAAGCAGCACCCGCACCAGGTCAACCCCAGGCACGTACCATCGTCGGCGAGGACGAGATCTCGCCGGAGTTCGTCGAGGCGATTCTCCACGAGATCCAGATCGGAGGTGATTCGCCGAGAGAGGACGAGAAGGGAAAACTGCGCGGACAGATCGATAGATCTGCACGCGGCGGTTCAGGATCGGTAGGTGGCTACGGCGGAGGAGCACGGCGATGGCCGGAGCAAGGCGGCGGCCATGGCGGCGACGCCATCGCCACGGGAGTCGCCAGAGATTAGGGTTAGGTCGAGTGAGTGAGAGGGCCGAGTGAGAGTGAGTGAGGTGGGCCGCTTCGGCGCCACCGAACCCAAAAGGGGACCAGCCTTATTGGGCCGTCCCTGGGTTTAGGTTATTGGGCTGGGCCCAATATGGGTCCAGGGGGGTATTTTGGTCTTTTTACATTTAATAAAAGACCAAAACTTTACCAAATTTTAATAAATCATAAACAACTCTAAAAATCCAATAAAAATTGGATTTGTGAATGAAAAATAAATCTTAACAAGAATAAAATATGAAATGGAATTTATGAAACAAATTCAAAATTATGAATTTTAAGAATTTAAATAATAACTTGGAATTTAAATTTATTATTTCCTTGTATTTAAAATTCAAGGAAAAATCTCAAATAAGTTCAAATACTTATTTTCAAACATTTCAAAATGAGATTCTATTATTCCAAGTCATTTCTTTTGTAAAAGGGTATTTTCCCGTAAAAATACTATATTCCTTTTATTCCAAAAACTATAGAGGTAACTCTATAATTTTCAACTATTTTTGGAATGATTAAAGGAATCACCAAGTAAATAGTTTTACTTTGAATTGTTGTACTTTATGTGAATTAAAATGGTTTATACTTTTAAATCAATTGTAAATTACCATCAAAGACATAAATCTTAGTACAATCCTAAATTGTAATAACTCCACGGGAAAAAGGGATTCAACATAAAATAATACATCCATGATTGCATTATTTGGATTTTATAACATTGTCCTTACCGGACAATGATGCTTCTTACAGAACCCGAGGTCCGGGTTCCATCAATCGCATTGAACCGCACTATCTCGCAGTCCACGTGCAAGTTCATCCTTGCTCATGTCAATTTGATTATTTTCTACTACTTTAATGCAAAGCTATATACTTATCATTCCTGCATCGCAAATGAAATGTTATTTTCCAACTATGAATATGACTATGTGGCTGGCAATGGAACCATGGTAAGTGTTGATGTGGTGGAGGTTCCATTGCAATGGGTTATATCACCCTAGGATTAAATTACCAATGCCGTCCAGGTGATTCTAGCGCCGTACAAACCGCGTTGACCATGAGATCTATAATGGCTCGGGGAAGCCGGTCGTATCTTTTCCCTTCGCACGCCAACGGATTGGTAGAGCCGGCGGGGTGTTGGAGGCACTCGCCGTAGGTTGGGATAGCCTTTTAAATCCTCATCCATTAGTGATGATGGCTCTACGATCTATGAAGGATTGTCCAAAGTACACCATGAGTAAAGCCGTATTATCGGGGGAAGTCTACTGGAGGTGTGCGGGTGGACAAAAGGGTGGGTTTGCAGTCACGGAGAAGGCGGTGTGGGCTTGGATCTTTATACCTGGCCTCACACCAAAGGAAGTGTGAACGGGGGCAAGTCCCGCGGATGGCGTAAAGGGTGAGATCTCTTGTGGGAAAAGTAACGCACCTCTGCAGAGTGTATCAAATTGTGGTCTGTCACTCCTTGTTCCGGGAAGGGAACTGCGAACGCGGCAGAAAGGAACTCCGTGAAGTTCTAGTCAACTCCGTGAAGACTGACGGGCATAGTTTTCATAATAAAAGCAACCTTTTGAAGAAATGATTTCAAAAACATGCATTGACCTGCGATTTCCTGATCAATGGTCATAGCTAGTGCATCAAACACCTTTTTATTCTTTTAGAACTTGCTGAGTACCCCTGTACTCACTTTCTTTCGACACCCTTGCTAGACTGTGATCCGGAAGTGGAGGCCATCAACGATGGAGCACCAGAAGGAAGTTACGAGCTGGTTTACGAAGAACCTAATCTTACCGGTGGAGCGGAAGGCGTAGACTATGGGATAGTCTACGGACCAGATGACACGGAGGTGGAGGAGTAGTGACATACCCTAGCATCATAGAGCCGAACAGCGCAGAACTTACCTAAATAAGTTGTTGAGCTCTCTTTTATATTTGTTATGAGTTGTAATCGTACTTAAGTAGTATCTTAGGGTGTTCTCATAGGACCTGTGAGAATACCAACTTGTTAAGACAATGTTTGTAATAAAGTATGGAGTGTTAAGACCTGCAATGTTTCTGTTGTACCACTCTGAGGGATATGGCAAATTGTGAAGAAGTCCCTTCGCAAAGATCATATCAACGACTTGTATACTACAACATGCAGTGGTATGCTGGGTCACCGCAAGGATGCAGTCGTTGATGCATGCATGTATCTTCAGAACCTCTAAACCTAGAGGGCAGACAACCTTCTTTGCTTCGTACGTACTGGCGGGCAACTCGTTATTCTTTGGAAACATATTCTTCAACATTTTCAAGCAAGTTTTCAAATGCCGAGTCGCCTACACCTGCCTCGTGCCTTCCATTTCAGCAAATCCAAGTGTGCAGCCCAGCTTTTTCGGACCATCATCGCATCCGGGTACAGCGCCTTTTCGTGATCCTCTAACATGCGATCCAAATTCTCCCTCTCCTTTTCGGTTTCGCGACGTCTCCGTGCATCAGCAATGGTCCGACCAAGATCATCAATGGGCTCATCACGTGCCTCTTCTTCACCTTCCCCTTCACCTTCCCCTTCACCTTCAAGCATCCTCCATGAAAGTATCACCGAAATGAGCAAGATAGCTTTCATCGATGAAATCATCCCCTTCTTCATCTTCTTCCATTATAACCCCTCTTTCTCCATGCTTGATCCAACAATTATAGCTTGGCATGAAACCGTGCCGAAGCAGGTGCATGTGAACATCTCTTGAGGAAGAGTAACCCTTCTGATTCTTACGGTTAACACATGGACAGATAACAAAACCCCCTGCTTGTTCGCATTAGCCACTACGAGGAAATCTTTCAAACCCGTAGTGAACTCGCCCGTGAGTCGGTTACCGTACATCCATTGCCGATTCATCTGCATTATTATAATATAAAATATATAATTAACCATCATGCATTTGTTAAACTAACTAGCTACAAACAATATAAATTAAACAATGAACTACACACATGCGCATATTTTATCAATGACACATGAAAAGGTTCAAGTTGCTAACCGCGATCGAGGAGGAAAAAATAAATAAGGAAGCTCAAGTGTGGCTCCAACACTTCATATCATGTTTGTTTCATGCTCTTGGGGCATTTTTATCAAACACATTGTATGCATAAGAGGAACCAAAAGCAAACCTACACCCCCTTGTGAAGCTTGTGA
Source organism: Lolium rigidum (assembly GCF_022539505.1). NCBI lineage: Eukaryota > Viridiplantae > Streptophyta > Magnoliopsida > Poales > Poaceae > Lolium > Lolium rigidum. The sequence continues at coordinate 304,897,385 of NC_061508.1, forward strand.
AGAGAAGTGGCACCAGATGGCTAAGTGCTTCGTGAGTCGAGGCCCTTTTATAGGGATGGGCCTTTAGTCCCGGTTGGTCCGGCCAGCCGCGACTAAAGGCCTTCGAGACTTTAGTCGCGGTTGGTCCGGCCAACCGCGACTAAAGCCCTCCCGTCCACCAGCTGGCCGCTGAGCGCGCTGGCCAGCTCTTTAGTCGCGGTTCGCCACCCGAACCGCGACTAAAGACCCCATTAGTCGCGGTTCCTATATTTTGGCGACTAATGGGGCTTCCCGGAAGACCATTTTTCTACCAGTGCTCTTAGCCAAATATCCTCCAATAAACGTAGCGATGTTTCATACCAACTTTGAGAATAAAATAAATTTTACTTTAACAAGCATTACCCGGTTCCGATGATAAAGGGTGGGACGATCATGTTGGAGTACACTCGAATTCAAGTGATCTCTAAGTAGAGCGACGGCCCTTCCTACTTTGAGACTTAATCTCAAGTAGTTTGCTGTCTCTTTCAGCTAACCTTTTTATCTCTTAACATCACACTCATCCTTGTGCACAAGTTTTCTTGGCTTGATCAAGTGATTAACAGCTCTCGGATGTTGAGATAACACTAATCACGTCCCATCATCATAACACTCCCGTACAGTAATCACATGGCGCACCGTACGGATGTAGCAAATTCCGCTCTGCCGGCCTCGACGGCAGAGTCGGCACGTCGGCCTCCGCGCCACAGGTGTGTGTCCCGACGACAAGGACCACAGAGGATCCCAAACTATGGTTTAAGGTTGGCCGGGACCAGGCGGGGGCATGGGGCGAATAAGGTCGGCGTCGGATTATTTATGGCCCGGCTTTTGAGCCCATCACATGGATCGGCGAGGGAGGAGAGTGTATCGAGTAGTGCTGGTCCTCGCCTGTCTCCCAGGGTTAGATTTGGGGTTAGATTGATTGCGATGCCAGTGTACATAGACTATAGACATTTTAGCATGGGGGCAGCTCATTGGACCAACGATAATTATGTAGTTCTGGCATAGCTCGGCCATACCGTCGTACTATCCGGAATTGTTGAGATGGCTCTGGAATTCACATGAAAACAAAGCAGGGCTGAGCTTGATCGGAACTTGAATAGATGGTGCAGATAAGGTGTCAAATCATTTTTGGGAGAACTAAGATAGATGTTTTTCTTTTCCTCTCCATTTTATGCCGGTAAGAGATGCGATAATGGGATTTCGGCAGTGATTTTCTTGGCGCCAGTGGCTCTAGAAGGATGTCTCGCTCGCACGACGACCATGATACCGCCAAGAAGCGCACCGGCGACGAGCCCGCATCGGAGGAGCAGATGTGGCTAGGCCTAGCGATAGGCTTTGGGCCTCCCACATGGAGGTAATTTAGACCGAGGCACCCACGCCGGCATCGACCGTGTGTCGATTTCAAGGACGACTAGCTGCCATAGTTAGGTTTTCATTTATGTAATTTTTCAATATTCTTGCTTAGTTTATTTTGTCACAATTTCAATTTGAAACTATATGCATAATTGAAGTTCAAAACAAAAGATTGCTCTGACTGATCCCCACTGGAGATTATACGAGGGGTCTTGAAAACTGTCGTGACGCTGTGTTTGCAAAAAAAACTTCACCCAAATATGAAAGTGTCTGTTTGGGGTTGTTGCCGGGGCAAACGGTCCGCGAACACTTGTCGGACCCCCTCCAAAAAGAAAAGAAAAAACTGATTCCGGACACGATATGAGGGATGCCCGCTAGAGATGCCCTAGATCAAAAGATGCTACAGCGACCAAATTCATTCCTTCGCTTTCATTCAAACCAAAGATTCAAAGAGGCCCTGAAGCCCTGAAGGTTTATTAACCAAAGAATGAAGGGTCACCTTCAGGCAGGCTTTCGGTTTCAACCGCAACTGCTACAGGTGCCTGTCAAGGCACCAATCAGCTTACCTCACCTTAACCACGATGGATCCGTGTGTGCCTTTCAGAGCCCACGTGACGTGCCCACGTGACCGCCGGTGGCAACTTGCCTCCAGCCTCTTTTCCTTTTGAGGTATGGATATGGTTCGGCGATTATGCTATTATCAGCAGCACTGGCTCAGCACTCCGAGAGAATATATAAACTGGACTACACCCTTTTTCAGACACAAGAAGACAAAAGTTAGGGTTTCACATACTCGCAGTAGATACAAAGGAACACTTTAAAACGTTGAGAGTACCAATTTGTGCACAGAAATAGGAGCATATTGAAATGGAGTTCGCAACAGCACAAGCGTAGAGAGTCAAGTGATAGACTACACCATATGCTGCCAAGCAAAACAACGATCTATGACATATTGACATTTGCATAGCCTATGATATTTTTTGTAGAAATACAAAAAGCATATCTTAAAGGCTCTCGCGACCACGACGATGAGGAGCGTGCTGCCGCCGCCGGCGGCCTGATCTCCTTCCACCGGTGCCCTCTTCCGCTGCAGCGACCAGATCCGGCATCTCCTTCCCGTGCTCTTCCCTTCCCCTCCGAAGTCCGGAGCTGAGGGCCCAGGCGGCCGCCAACCATCCTCGTCGGGCGCGGCATGTAGTTGCCGAGTCGACCGTTGTCGGGCGCCGCTGCCTCCTCGCGCCCGCCATGGCCGCAGCTTCGCCGCCATCCGCTGCTGTGCTCACCGCGGCTGCCCTTGTCGCCCGCAAATCCGGTGCGGCCGTTCAGGGCCGGTTGACGAAGCGCTCGCTCCTCTCCAAGGCTGCAACGGCACCTGCTCCGGCTCCATCGCCTGTCGCCTCCGCCGCCCTCGCCGGCGGTTCCTCTGGTCAGCGGCCGACGGCCGTGCAGCTGCTCCCCGCAGGCATGAGGTCTGAGCCCCGGCTCGCTGTGTCGGACCTCCCCGATACTCTCGCGGTGGCCTCTCGCTCCGGGCCGGATGCCGACCGTCGCGGCAGTGTGTCGACCGCCTCGGGCCTTCGCGTCGTCGCCCTCTACCCTCGTGTCCGACACCGCCATGGCCGGTGCTACCTGCGGCTCCTCGCCGGCCGGTGACCTGCCGTGTTGGTCGAGGGGCTCGGCTCTTTGTCGCTGTCGCCAGTTGCCTCGGGTGGCCCTGCCGAGGTGCCCCGTGCCGATGAGGCGCTGAAGGCCCCGAGCTTGCTTCGGGTTGCTTCTTTGGACTCCGACGAGGATGACGACGATGAAGAGTTGGTTCCGCAGTCGCCGTTGGCCGGCTCGGTTCACGTTGAGGAGGTGGTTGCGGAGCCTCGCGGCGGCCTCTCTGCTTCTACTGACGCTGACTGGGTGCTGGTGGGTCGTGGCGGCCGCCCTTGCCGTGAGCCATCGTCTTTGCTTCGAAAGGAGGGCCTCGAGCGTAGCCTCGCCTTCAAACGTTGGGCTCGGGGGAGATGCTTTCGGTGCCTCGAGCGTGACCACCAGGTCAGCTCATGTCGTGCGCCCTTCAGATGCATCCGATGTCGCCATCCTGGTCATCGGGAGCGTTTCTGCCGTGCGCGGTTTCCCGCCGCTCGTTCTTGCTCTCCGGACATTCGTGCACGTTCTCCGGATGCACGTGCTCCTTGTTCGCGGCGCCGCTCTCCGCCCGCACAGCCACGTCGTCCATCGGCGTCCCGGAGTTGGGTCGACGTCGTGTGCCACTCGTCGTCTCCTGCAACATCACTGCCAAGGCCCTCTCCAAGGTGTTGTGAGGAGTTCAATGTCGGCCGCTGGTTTGGACTCCCGCTTTCAGTGCCAGCTTTCCTTGCTACGCATGGAGCTCACCCAGTTGGTTGTTACGCGCGTCGAGGAGGCGACTCGCCCCCTCCGTGAGGAGGTGGTAAGCCTCAAGTTGTTGTTGGCACATGTTGGTGATTCGTTGGAGCCGACGGAGGCATGTTCTTCAGGTGGACATGAGCTCGCCACCGTGCAGGTTTCACTTGCACTTGGCTCTGTTGAGGAGAAGTCATCTGTGGTCGAGGAAGAATATCTCTACGACTGTTTCTCTCTCGTGGCAGCCCCGGCCGTCGCCGCAACCTCGTTGTGCTCGGCTGCCTCGGAGAGCGAGGGCATAGACGAGACCTTGGCTGCGGTGTTGCAGATCACGCCAGAGCGGCATGAGTTGCTTGGTGATTCTCCTGCGGTGCTTCCGCTGGCGTTATGCTCTTTTGAGACCTTGGAGGTGGCCATGACACCCCCGCCACCACAGTTGGAGCCTTGCCATTCCCTCTCCTCTTTGGACTGTGGAGCAGTGTTGGCGCCTAGTTCTGAGGCTCTTTTTGCAAAAGAGCTTTGCGGCTTGCTCGCTAGTTTGGAGGCGGCTAGCCCTGGATATGGCAAGGATATTGACTGCGTCTTGGCGGGGAAGGCCTCGGAGGATATGTTCAGGAGGGTGCAGAAGTCTCTCAAGAGAGTATCTATCAGGAGCATAAGAAGGAAGAGGGCCGGTTGAGTGGGACGTTGTGCTCTTGTGTGTCGGTTCTAGTTGGTTTAGAGGTTGCATTCTTTCGATGTTTTTCTCTTGTGGGTGTGATGTTGGTATGGGCTTAGCCCTGTTGTTGTAGGTTTTCGCTCGGTTTTCTCCTAAAAACTGAGCAACTTCTTCTTAATTAATTGATGGGGCAAAGCTTTTGCCTCTGTTTCAAAAAAACAAAAAACAAAAAACATTTGCATAGCCTCTGATCAATTTCAACCAACCTTTTAACGTCAGTGAAAGGTAAAAGGTGAAGAAAGGCAGCAGGAAAAGAGAAAGGCCAGACACGTAAACATCAATAGTTCTCCTTCCTAGGATTAGATGTCCATAGCGTGTTAATTGCAACACAACAGTGACTTTCGCCTCCACCGAGACAGAGGAAACATTCACCTTGTTAACTGACAACACAACGAAGCTCAAGCACAGGTAAAGAATCATCATTTCGTATGTATTCCATCTGCAGGTCGATCTATCTTACAGGTTTTGAGGAACTTTCTCTCTCTCTAGCAGACGTTACAACATTCCCCTGACCAAGTTTTGCCCCCTTTGAAAAAACTAGGAACAGAATAGGAACTATCCTCTTTTGCGGTATCCATGGATAAATGGGTGAAGGAAAGAACTTGTGTTTTGCTTCACATCACGATGCGGAGAACGGCGAGTCCAACAGCTGATATCGAAACAATGGTACCTATGCAGTATTTGATGACATCATACTTAGCTGCCTCCAGCTGGGCTTTCAGTGAATGGATCTCCTGCAAATAGCAGCGAAGCAGAGAGGTTCAGTTATGTCTAGGATAAAGAGGCCATGCCAAAAGCCCACACATGCAGGCCTTTTGCTCACCTTGTCAAGCTTTGTGGTGAGATCTGTAGTTTCTTCATTCTGCTTGGCAAGTTCATCACGAATGCGCCTGTAGCAATTGTGTTTTAATCAGACAAGACAAACAAAACAATCTTAATTATTGTTGAGGAAATGTGACAAAGACAGGGCAACTACTTGAGTAATCATGGAATTAATGCACAGTGTAATAACTAATAGATGAAACTACCTGGTTTCATTTTTAGAAAGGTCAACGAGGGATAATGGGAATATGTATTAACAATCACCGCGAGGGAACAATGGAATTAATGCCCAGTGCAGAATCTTTGCAAGGGGAGGGGCCACTTGGTTTCGCTCGCTACTAGTATGCACTATTTTAAATTGTTCTGCAATAAGTTAGTTTACCCGTAACTCATTCTGAATCTTCAAATACCAATGTGTTAAAGGGTGGTAGTGGAATTCTCATGGTAGCAATCTAGATGGTGTGTCAATCAATGTTATAATTCAAAGGTCCAGTCAAGGCGCAAGGGCCAAGGTAAGATTCAATAATCTTGTATGCTATTTATTACATCCTTACCGTCAGAGAATTTTGCCAACAAAAATTATGAGCAACCCAACCAAAAAGAGAAAGGTGAAAGTCCAATACAGCAAAACGATTAACATCTTACACAGTGTGTTAGGTTCGGTTGCTCTCCAAAATTTTAGTACTGAAGGACACAATGTTTTGTCATAACCAGAAGCGATAAATAGTTGCATAAAGCAGACAAGCGGTGCTTAAAGGCCACAGACAAAGGAGATAGTAAAGTAGACATCCATTTATCTTCAAAGCGAGATGTTTAACCATACTTCATATATTTATTCTTGCATTAGTCCAGATAAAATATAATTTATGATGCTTCAATAGTCAACTGCCGTTACGGTTTCGCCAATCACAAGGTAAGTAAAAAAAAACAAATAGTGCAGTCTGCATAGGAAAACAAACTTAATCTTACCCTCTTTCAAGGTTTAGATCCAACCGCTGCCCTGCAGTGACCTTGTCAATCTCATACCTGTACAACATAAAGTGAACAATTAGGTACCTAATTCAAATTTGAGGTATAAACAGCTTCATAAAACCACAAGCTAATACTAACTTCAGTTCACTCCTCATCTTATCAATATCTCCACGGAGTTTTTCAGTCTCCCGCTGTAACAAAGAGAAATGGTTTTCCTGCATAGAGAAAAGTTCTACTCATGAGTTTCTTCAGCCAAAAACATCAGGTCTGACTGAAATGGGCAATTGTTCACAATAAAAAAAAAAGGGCAATTGTAAGTTGTATGCAGTAGCCTATTATTAAACTTATCTTGTTCCAACACAATTCAATAGAGAAATAAGTACAGGAGAAAAAGGAGTGTACAACCAACAAATTGAAAAAGGAGTGTACAACCTACGATCAATGCAGATATAGTGCAAAAAGAATGTATTGTGCACATATACTCCCTCGGTCTCAAAATAAGCTGCTCAAGTTTGTCTAGATATGGTTGTATCTAGGTATGTTTTTATTGTGTAGATACATACGTATCTAGAAAAAGTTGAGCAACTTATTTTGAGACAGGGGGAGTACTATATTTCTTTGCCACCAGTGATCTATAATCAAAATATGTACAGTTAAACTAAAATTTATGCTCTATTCCTGCTCTATAAAGTACTAGTATACCCAACTTCAGGTCTGGACAGAAAAAACCAAAAAACAACATCCATGGAAACCAGGGTAGTATAATTGTAGTGAGTTACTTGCATTTTGGTCAAGTGTGACATGTACAGTAAAGATATTCCTACAATGTTGAGCATTACCAATTACCATTGCAAGCATTTAGAAAGTAAAACAAGTGAAACTCAATAAGCCAATCAGCTGTATCATCAATGCACCACTTATAAGTTCAGAAAAAAATAGACTAACCAACATATCACATATCCAACACCGTGGAGTGAATACGAAAACATCACATAATATTTTTCAGATCAGCTCCAAAGAGTGACTTATTAAGAGTTCATGACTGACAGTGGAGTCTCAATTCTGCCTCTTAATTAGCTGGATGAGGGTTCCTAGGAATGGAGAGACTAATAACTAATAGAACTCACTGAAACTTTTTAATCCCGGGACAGAGATGCAAAATTAACAGAAAAATACATTTTCTAAATAGTCTCTTGATACAGCAAATCAAACATCCAAGAACACTAAGCAAAATCAACCTATGTAGTGTTCAGTTCAACTATAAAATTATGCTATAGTCCTGCTCTATAAAATAGTACTATACCCAACTACAGGTCTGCACTGGAACAACCAAAAAGCAACATGCATGAACACAAGCGTAAGTTTAATTGTAGTAAATTACTGCATTTTGTTAAAAGAAAGTTACTGCATTTTGGTCAAGTCTCGCATGTATACTACAGCACCTGTAGTGAATACGAAGACATCACATAATATGTTTCAGATCAGCTCAAAGGACTGACTTATTAAGAGTTCGTGAGTTACACTGAAGAGTCTCAATTCTGCATCCACGATACTGAATAAGTAGCCGAATGAGAGTTCACTGGAATGGAGGCTAATCACTAATTGAACTCACTGAAACTTTTTAATCCTGGGACAGAGATGCAAAATTAACACAAACATATATTTTCTAAATAGTCTCTTAATTTTAAGGTGAAAATATAATGCACATTTGAATATCAAATGGTAGAAATGTAGGTTGCTAAACTTTGGCTACAGAATGGCACCATTTGTAGGTTCAAATGAAACTGTATTAGAAATCATATCATCAATAAGAACCACATTATCCTTCTATGTGATAATAATGGGTATAACGTGTGAATCAAGATGCTCCAAGGTAAGAGCTAGAGAAACCAACTAATCTCACTTCAAAATACAAAGTTGAGATGTTAATGAAAATATAACTAATGGCAGCCTGCAAAAGATTTAAAACATGAAACATATTTTAAAAAAAATGATGTATGAAGCACACAAAGCTAGCCGACATTATTAGATTAGACATTTCCACAACATGGGGACTCCAAAATGTCAACGACTGTAACCTAAAATAGGTCCAGAAGTTAAACGAGCATATTTTTAAAAAGCAGTGTGAATGATCAAAGTCACTGGTATGAAGATTAAAAAGCATGACATGGTCGGGCATTGGGGTAACAGTGATCCCAAGTTCCCACCCATAGTTACATACTACCCTGCTATATCTTCTGAAGTACCAACTGAAAAATCATGACATAGCATAGTGCAGAATAACCCAGAGAGAAACAATGGTAAGTAGAACTTGTATAAGCTCTTTGATCAAGTTCAACAAAAAGGCAGCAGCAGCCATATGCACAATAGCTGATAGAAATTTCAGTGAACATACAATTTCAGAATGACGCAGCAGTTTGCTTTCAACAATACCTGTGAGTTCTGCACTTGCGACTTGAACTTGGAAATAAGAAACATGCAACGGTGATCCCAACCCTTAACCACATCCCCACACCCAGCTATTTCTACAAACCCTGTAGCTTAGTCTATAAGCCAAATTGGGGCTACGTCCAGAATTGTCAACAATGGTAACTTAAAATACGCCCAGAAGTTAAACAAGCATTTTTTTAAAGAGCAGTATGAATGATGAACACATTGGTATGAAGATTAGAAAACAAGAAATGGTTAGGCATTGGATTAACAGTGATCCCAGCCCTTAGCTACATACTAAACCTAATATTTGCACAAACCAATCACTTATAAGAAAAATGGGGGCTACATCTTCCCAAGTAGCAACTGACAATCATGACATAGAGACTATGGAGTAATTCAGAATAACCCAGAGAGAAACAATGGTAAGTAGAACTCGTATGAGCTCTTTGATCAAGCTCAACAAAAAGGCAGCAGCAGTCATATGCACACTATCTGCTAGAAACGTCAGTGACCATAAAATTTCAGAATGACCCAACAGTTTGCTTCCAACAATACAGTGAGCTCTGCACTTGCGACTAAAACTTGGAAATAAGCAACATGCAACAGTGATCCCAACCCTAAAGTCATTCCCGCACCTCCACAAACCCTGTAGCTTACGGTGTAAGCCAAATTGGGGCTACTTCTTCCCAAGTACTAACCAGCAATACCAAAATGGAGCAATGCAAATTAGCCCAGAGAGAAACAAAAGTAAGTGGACCTTGTACATAGCTATATAATCTGGTTCAACAGAAGGGTAGCAGCAGTTGTACGAACAATAGACACAGCAGTGATCATCCAATTTCACAGACCAATCTCTTACAAGCCAAATGGGGGCTACTTCTTCTAACCAGCAATACCGAAATGGAGCAATGCAGAATAGCGCAGAGAGAAACAGATGGTAAGTGGAACTTGTACTAGCTATCTAATCAGGTTCAACAAAAGGGCAGCAGCAGTGATAGGACCAATTAGAGGTGCTAGGAATGTGTGAACGATCATCCAATGGCACATTGACCTAGCTAAGAGGGGTTTGGTTCGAAGCAAGCAAAATACCTGCGAGCTCTGCACTTGCGACTTGAACTTGGAGATGTTGGCCTCCTGCAGCATCCCGCACTGCACACGGCGACAGCAGAAGCATGAAACAGATGATGAGTAACAACGTATCAATTCCCAGCCAATAAAAAAACAGAGCCAGAAGGCGACAGATAGATAGATGTGCGTTTGTAATTACCTTCTGCATCTCGGCGTTTGTGACGAATGACTCCGAGATGCTCTCGAGGCTGTCGTTGAGGACCTCGGTGATGGCGGAGGTGATGGCCTCGGCGTGCTTGGTGGGGACGCCCTGCGACTCGAGCTTCCGCACCTGCGCAACGCGATCAGGCACGCATCTCAGCATTTTACATTTCGTCGAGCACCTCCCGGGCGCGAGCCCCCAGGGAGGGAGAGGTAGAGGGAAGCAGGTAGAGGAGCGGATTGGGTAGTTACGAGGGCGAGGGTGTCGACGAGGAAGGCGCGGCGGCCGTTGGTCTTGACGAGCTGCGAGATGGTGCGGGCGTGGCCGGCCCAGCGCGTGGGCCACTGGTGCTGCGGGTGGCTGTGGCTGTGCAGGAGCATGCCGCGCCTGCACGCCGCGGCGGCCGCTGCGGCCATCCCGTCCCTCCCACGCGAGGCGGCGGCCGGAGGAGACGGGGGGGCGCGTGGGCGGAGGGGGAACGGGGTGGAGGGGGCGGGCGGGGCGGGGGTCGGTGGGGGCGGTCGGGGCCGGGCTATATGCGGGTGGAGCGGTGGCGGATTCGGGCGGCTCGGCTTGGTTTGAGGGAGGGTGGCGGTGGTGGGATTGGATTGGGGGCGAGGCGGAGCTAATTTGGGAAAGGCGATGGAGGGAGGAAGCCGGTGGGGGGTTGGGGAGGAGGATGGTGGTGAGGCAGGCGTGGAGAAGAAGAAGACGCCAAGGGGGAGGAGAACGTGTTTGGGAAGAAAAGAAACCGCTTGTGTCTTTCTGTTCCCACTCTGGTTTTCTGAAATGGCCCTCGGTTTTCCCAATTGTACCCTGTTTTTCCTCATTCTGTGTTAGTTCGAAAATATTTCGAAAACAACTTTTTAAATTTCAGAAATAATACAGTGTACGTGTGTTTTTAGAAATTTATTACTACAAAAATAATAAGTTGTCGTCCTGCCTAAAGATGATAGCCGATAGGCACTGGTCATCCTAACCTAAGACGACAGCTTGGTCGCGGGCCACTGACACGCTCAATCCAATCATTAGATTTGTCGTGCTTGGCAAAGACCAATCGTCCTAGGACATGTACAACTCAAAGCGCTAAGTTGGATGCTTATGTGAAAAGAAAAAATATAACAAAATTTGATTTATGAGTCAAGCGCCCTTGCATGCAACGGTGAAGCTCTTATCCAGAACGCTTAGCAAGCACCAGCTGCTTATATCAAACTACCTCGCGCTGAAGAAAAGGAGCCCCTAACTCTAAGCAGTGACGGCAAGCCAATATCCCAGTCTCGGCCAGGACTTGGCATGAGATTAGGATCTTAACGCCTGGACTAAGCGTCTCCATTGTAAATGCCCTTAGATGAGTATGGTTAGTCGCCAGATGAGCCGAATGAGATAAAGGATTGTAGTTTATCATTGCATCGCCATTTTTGGAGCGTTTGTTCCTGAGAAAAAAAGAAGGCATTCCATTTGCTTTTTGTATGGAGATAGATACAGATTGATGGAAAAGAAAGTTCCTGCAACCCCGCATAATTGCTGTGCTGTTGGTGCTAGCCGGCCGGCTGCGCCACCCAGGACCGCGTCGGGCGGACCCGACCGACCGGTGGGTGACCGGTTTGATTGACCTTGATTGATGGAATTGTTCGGCTCCGACGCGGTGAAACGTGCTCAACGTGGGAAAAAAAATTACCGGTTCTCCTCGGCTGACTCGCACGCGCGAGTCCCTATCCCATTCCACGGACGATGGATCCACCGGCCACATCGGTCGGGCTTCCCCAGTCGTCGCCGTCACCGGTTCCACTTCCACGTGCACCATCGTGACGACCCGCCTCGCCGCGTCTGTCACGCAGCCCACGTCTCCAGGACCAATGGGCCGGCAGGTACGTCAGCCCACCTTCCACCGGGCCTCCATATCCAGGCCTTGGATGAGGCCGTCGCTCACGCCCCAGGATGGGCCGGGCAGCATAGCCGGTGCGCTGCGTGCTAAAAAGCCCAGCACGCCGCGAAAGCCCGTGCTTTGCTGTGCTTGTGCGCGTATCCTCCATTAGAACATGCATGCAGGCATGTACAACATCCCCAGAAAATCCGCCCGCTAAAAAAGCATTTGCAACATCTGTTCTGGTCGACAAGAGCGTTTCAGCAGACAAGCTATACAGAGCCGTAAACAAGTTTCCGCGCAAACTTCCATCAGAAGAAGATCAAACGGACCATCTAAATAGATCAGATATGCAAACACAACTTGGCTCTGGTGGTTAGGTCCCTTCTGGTGGAACCAGTCCACCCAGATTTAAGTTCTAGACTTGGCATGAGTGTTTGCATTTACCTGGATTTATTCCAGGATTTAACCGGCGCTATGCTTTCAGTGGTAGGTGACGTACCCGTCAACAGCGAGGCGCCAGTGGTGACTTCGTCAACCTCAAGATAAGCTGGCTCGGTCCCTCGGAGGTGCTCATAGGGGTAAGATGTCATGGCGTACTCATCCGTCTTGGCGATGGTGAGCCGACGCTATCACTGGTGGTGACACTGCCTCTCCTCGTTGGTGATGGGGCACGGTGAGGGCGCCAACAACTCTGCTTGGGCGGCGGATTTGACATCGTTGAAATTCATGTCGCGGTGGGACGGCCGAGCCTCCACACCGTCGCGTCGTAGGCGCGCGTGGACTCGTGCACGGCCTCGAAGGTCCTGACGGAGAGGCGGTAGCCAGCGGTTCAAATCTAGGCGTAGAAGTTGCTCGTCGACCGGACAAGAACGCCGTGGTAGCCGGGAAAGCTAAGCGTGGAGGCATGTTGACTGCGCCGCGCTCGGTTGTGTTGAGGGGGAGGATTTGTTGCGCGCTTCAGTGGTGGGGGAAATAGGAGAGGAGGAGGCTTTAGGGGCGGTTGAGCGGCGTGCCCTTTGTCTTTTTACCACTCATGCGAAGCTGGCATGGGAGATTGTCACGCGCAATGCTGTTTTTTACCACGCGCGGTAAAGTTTTTCGTACGCTAATTTGACACGCCTGCTAGAGCGCCTAAATTGGCCTTGCGAGCGTAGCGATTTGTACTTCATGTAAGGTAGATATGAAGTACAAATCGCTAGACTCTTGGAACCCGATGTCAATTCATCTAAACCCTTGCTATTTTGTCATTGTTTATTTAGAAAAGTTACAAGCGGCGCCTTGCGCATGTTTACCATGTCAAATGATATCAACTGTCACAAGCTGTGTAATTGAGGCCTTTGCAAATAGCAATACCTTTTTTTGCAGAAACTATACCTATTTTACTCATCGAACACAAATGCATCGGTTGTCAAAAGGAGGCACCAGGAATTTCGGCGGCTATACCGCTAGCTAGATCAAATTGTAATGCTCCGTGTGGCGCCGGGTGCCTTGGTTTGAATCTATTTCCACTCTAGTGCGGCGATGGTGAACTCACCCATTACTTCAAATTCTCAATATTTAGAGCATTTCCACTAGCACCTATTGGGGACATCGGCACCTCTTCCATCTACTTGGGGAGGGCAGCCCCACACCGGCGCCCCTAAAATGGCAGTTCTAATAGGAATTTTTGAGCAAAAAATAATAACTAAAACTCACAAACAGAGATAGAAACCCGAATGAAGTTTTTTGAATAGCAATTCAAGTGGTGGCCAACATCTGACCACCAAATCGTCCCCATCTCATAGTCTGGCTACCAAAACAACTTGAGCTTCATGGCCAAATGGATCAAAGGAGCGGCGTGAGCGGTGGGATCACCTCCATGACATCCGGCTCCTCGACGACCAGCTGCACGATGATCATGGGTGTTGCTCCACGATCGGTGGTGTTGCTGATGCCGCCATGCATGGACGCCGATCCGCCGCTTGGGCTTCCACCTACTTGTCGATGCGCTTGTGGTACATCTCATGCCACACTCTCGCAAATGGATCCATGTTCGACATGTACGTCATCAAGATCTTTGCTTCTTGCATCATCTTGTCCAATTCGATGTTGGATGCTTCATTCATGGTCTTCATCATGCCGGCTTGGGCTTCCATATTGGCGGCCTCCACCTTCTCCCTCTCGAAGCCAATCTTAACATCTTGTTTCTCATCCCTATCCTTGTTCTCAGCGGTGAAGAAACCATCTTTATGGAGGCATCAAAGATGGCCAATGTTGTTACAAGGTTTGTAATTGAGGCCTTTGCAAATAGCAATGCCCTTTTTAACAGGAAATACTTTATATTACTCATCAAACACAAATGTATCAATTGTCACAAGGAGACACGAGGTTTTCCCGCGGCTTTGCCCCTAGGTACGATTGTAATGCTCCGTGTTGCGCCGGCTGTGTGGTTTGAATCCTTTTCCTCTCTAGTGTGGTGATGGTGAACTCACCCATCACTCCAAATTCTGACATATATTTAGAGCATTTTCACCGGCGCCTCACAAATAGGGGTATGAAGGTGCGCCAACAACATTTTATTGGGGATGTCCGCATCTGCTCCCTCCACTTGGGGAGGGCAGCCCCACACTGGCACCTCTAAAACGACAACTCTAATAGGAATTTTTGACCAAAAAAATTAAAACTCACAAATAGAGATAGAAATTCGAATTAAGTTTTTTGAATAGCAATTCAACTGGTGGCCAACATCCGACCACCAAATCGTCCTCATCTCATAGTCCGGCTACCAAAACAACATGAGCGGTGGGATCACCTTCATGGCATCCGGCTTGTCGATGACCAGTTGCACGACAATCATGGGTGCTGCTCCGCGACCAATGGTGTTGCCGATGCCGCCATGCATGGACGTTGATCCGCCGCTTGGGCTTCCATCACCTCATTTCCGATGTACTCGCGGTACATTCGTGCCACGCTCTCGCCTATGGGTCCATATTCGACATGTCTGTCATCAATATCTTTGCTTCTTGCATCATCTTGGCCAATGGGATGTTGGATGCTTCATTCATTGCCTTCATTATGCCGGCTTGGGATTCCATATTAGCGGCCTCCACCTTATGTCTCTTGAAGCCAATCTTAACATCTTGTTTGTCCAACATGGCCTTCCACATAACGGTGTATCTCTCATCCCTATCGATGTTCTCGCTGGTGAAGAAATACATCATCTTCTAAATGGAGGCCTTAAAGGCTACCAATGTCGAAGCCCCATTCCTCTCGGCCTTCAAATGGGGGATGAGCAGGGCAGACCCTTTTCCCTTTGCTCTTCAAGATTAGTAAACAAAGTCCACTACAAAAATCAGCGCACGTGTGCAATCCGGTCGTGATCCACGCTGCACGATCTCCCCCACGCCCTGCACACGCCGCCGCGACCAGCTTCACCTCCGGCTACCGTCGGCCACTTTGCTCATTGTTCATCGTCCTGCTCATCAGTGCATGGGCCGATGTGAGGAGCTCCATCTAAAGCCGCCGCCCGCCGCTCTGCTCGCCGCCGCGACCACGCTTCACGCTCGCCGTCATTGCAACAAGCGAGGCGGCGGCATATGCTTATGAGTTCTTACTGGGTTGCATATGCTTATCAATTGTAAGACAGAAACGGAATATGGCTCTACCAATTCTACATGAAAACAAATGCTTAAGAAAGATATGATAATAGTGGAATATTGTCTAGCAGAAACTAAAACCTTTGAGAAATACCTTTTGAACATGCATGAACCTCGTACTGTGAGTACATGAAGCTGTAACTTTAAATTTTCAAAAAATAAGTAATACTCCTCTCAGGCACAAGAAAAAACCAGTCTGGTACAGCATTAAATAAAGTTCATAAGACATAAATCTTTAAACCATTAAAGTTAAATACTCTATAAATGAATATGTCCAGGGTTACAATTACTTAAGTCAAGAACATGCACGGGAGTATTTCTTTATTTTAGGATAACTGCAGAATATGTCCAAGGCTACAATGGCAAGGTTCTATCTGCAGTTTGATCAACATTATTTCACTCAAATACGGAATTCCAAAGCTGTATGAGAATCAATGCACACATGCAAACAATTATGAAATTACCTAAAAGAATAGGTTGGATGCCATTAGCAATGAGGGCAATCACTACTTGTTTTCGCTTTAGCAATACCCATTCTTATGATTAATGTTGAAATGAGTTGCATATCTCAAAACTTTATTTTATGCTCTATTATATTACCAAAGTGCTAGCATGTATTTTTTCTACTTACTTTCTATCTATCAAGTTACCCACATATACAAAAAGAAGAAAGAATAAGAAAGAATAAGATTCTGGACCAAATAGTATTACTTGCACTTACATGCTTAAATGTCCTTAGTACATTTGTTTGTCTTTACACAAAATGACTTATTGTTGAGCATGGATGTAGTGCATTGATACGTCCAATTTGCATCACTATTTTATATCATAATTTGCTGTTATTCATTGATATATTTCATATTGGGACACAATACTTATGTTATTTCATCTATTTTGCATGTTTCATCATTATTGGAGGATCGAACACCGGAGCCGAGATTCTGCTGGAAAAAGCACCGTCGAACGCAATATTTCGGAAGATCAACTGTGGAAGGAAATTATACCAAAAATCCTATTTTTCAAGATGACGAAGGAAGCCGAAGGAGGAGCCGGGAGGAGCCAGGGTGGGCCCACACCCTAGGGCGGCGCGGCCCAGGCCCTGGCCGCGCCGCCATGTGGTGTGGAGGGCCCACGACCCTTTTCGCCTCCTTTTCTTCGCCAAACCCTTCGTCTCGAAGACCTAAGCCAGAAGGGTTACCTCACGAAGAGTTACAGCCGCCTCTGCGGGGCGGAGAACACCAGAGAGAAAAGAGCTCTCCGGCGGGCGAGGAATCCGCCGGGGAAATTCCCTCCGGGAGGGGAAATCGACGCCATCGTCACCGACATCGAGCTGGACATCATCGCCATCACCATCATCATCATCTCCACCATCATCACCGCCATCTCCTCCGCAGCACCTCGTCACCGCCGTAGCAATTTGGGTTTGATCTTGATTGTTTGATAGGGGAAACTCTCCCGGTATCGATCTATACTTGTTGTTGATGCTATTGAGTGAAACCATTGAACCAAGTTTATGTTCAGATTGTTATTCATCATCATATCACCTCTGATCATGTTCCATATGATGTCTCGTGAGTAGTTCGTTTAGTTCTTGAGGACATGGGTGAAGTCTAAATGTTAGTAGTGAACTATGGTTGAGTAATATTCAATGGTGTGATATTTAAGTTGTGGTGTTATTCTTCTAGTGGTGTCATGTGAACGTCGACTACATGACACTTCACCATTTATGGGCCTAGGGGAATGCATCTTGTATTCATTTGCTAATTGCGGGGTTGCCGGAGTGACAGAAACCTAAACCCCGTTGGTATATCGATGCGGGAGGGATCGCGGGATCTCGAGTTTAAGGCTGTGGTTAGATTTATTCTTAATTACTTTCTTGTAGTTGCGGATGCTTGCAAGGGGTATAATCACAAGTATGTATTTAGTCCTAGGAAGGGCGGTACATTAGCATAGGTTCACCCACACAACACTTATCACAACAATGAAGATTATTTAGCCGTATGTAGCGAAAGCACTAGACTAAAATCCCGTGTGTCCTCGAGAACGTTTGGTCATTATAAGTAAACAAACCGGCTTGTCCTTTGTGCTAAAAAGGATTGGGCCACTCGCTGCAATTATTTCTCTCGCATTTTACTTACTCGTACTTATTTCATCTGTTACATCAAAACCCCCGAATACTTGTCCGTGAGCATTTACGGTGAAACCTTCATCGAAACTGCTTGTCAACACCTTCTGCTCCTCGTTGGGATCGACATTCTTACTTATCGAAGATACTACGATACACCCCCTATACTTGTGGGTCATCATGCATCAGAAACTTTACTTTATACCTCATTTGCATGTTGCTATTCTATAAAGAATGGATCATTTAACTTTGTGTAGTATTACTTGTTATATCCAACATATATAGCAATAAACTCCAAAGTTCATGTCTAGTGTTTTATCACCTTCATACTCGAGGACGAGCATGAGTTAAACTTGGGAATGTTGATACATGTAAAATGCATAAATGAACTTTGTAGTTTATTGATACATATTCCCAGATAGGGAAATAGTGGGCTAGCCATGAGGATATATAGTTGTACATGTCCTTCCTACCGTCGATATGCACACTACATGATATAGAGAGCAAGACTTTTGGGAGCACACGAACCGCAAAATCCACACGTTATAATTTAACACCCCCTCTCAGCTTATACTATTTCATGATATTTTCATATGTATGTTTGCTGCTCAGACCTTTTGCATGATGATTTTGGTATGCAATTGCATGATCATATTCACTGCATGATTTTTCATTACATAATTTTTGCAGTTATGTAGTTATGATTTGTATGGATATGACTTTTTATTGCATGATGATTTTGGTGCCTTTTTATTGCATGATGATTTGGTGTGGACTTGCATGATGATTCTCAAATCTATTTGCCCCGTTTCGACGTTGTATTTCCCTCCACAATGTAGTTATGATTCGTATGGATGTGGCTTTTTATTGCTTGCTGATTTTGGTATGACTTGCATGATGATTTTCAAAGATATTTGCACCTGTTTCGACGTTGTATTTTCCCTCCACTCGAGACACAGTTCAATGCAAAGTCACCTCCTCCATGCACAACGATGCAAACCACCATGCTCTCTATACCCAACGGCAACCACCCTATGCACAGCTATGCACATGGCTAGAAAATCCGCATCCTTCCCACATATTTGCATCTTATGTAATGTTATATCCATGTTTTATATTGATTTTGGAAATTTACCAATGACCCCCCTTATTTTGGTTACAACTCCGAACAGGAATTCCTTGTTTTTGCGTATTTTAACTTTCAAGGACCTAAACGAAGTCAAATTGATCAAGGATTTTTTGTGGATTATTATTTCACGAAGAGGATGACCTGGAGCACTGGAACCTCACGAGAGGGGCCCGGAGGCCCGAAAGAGACCAGGTGGCGTGGCCCAGGAGGGGGGCCGCCCCACCCATGCTCTTTCACTTCTTGAGCATCTTCAGTCATCCATCCAAAGCCCTACCTCCAATTCTTGACCTAAAAACGGCTATATAAAGGTCCCCCGATGCATCTCGGAAAGGAGGCGGAGCATAACACAGAAAACACCGAAATAGAGTCAGAACCAACGAAAATTGGAGGAGGAAACACCACCGGAGCCGCCACCGGTGGGATCTCTACCTTCTCCAACATCTACACCAACATCACCATGATAAAAAAAAGAAAGTAGTCAACCTTTAGACTACGGGTTTGTGGCAGTAATTTGATCTCTCTGTCTTTGTCTCTATCTCTTGTTCTATCAATGATCTAGTACCATATGAGATGCCCAACATGATTATGGTCATCTATGTAATTCCCTTCTAGCGAATCTTTGTTCTATGAGTTAATATTTAAGATTGGAATTCTATGTGTGAGATTTATGAATAGATGTGTATCATGTACCCCGTTCTTAAATGTTTGTTTTGATCTAACTTGTATGAGAGAGAATGTGTGTGGGAACGTATGTATTAGTTGCAGTAACATGGTGGTGATTGAACAATGACACAAAATTCAAGATCTAGTATGGTTTTTACCTTTCTTTTGTTACCTCACTAGGGATAAAGTGAATGCGCGCATGTGTTATATTTTATCTATTGAAATCTGGGTGACCTTGTTTATTCAGGGTAGCATATTTGTTATTCAAACATCATGTCAAATTACCCAAGGCTATACTCTGTTAATTCTTAATTCTAGATTGCATGGAGTTTTCCATTTCTAGAGGAGTATAATAAAAATGTGTTGCATCATCTCTAAGATAGGACGTGAGGCATATTAAATTAACTTTTGGGATTGATAACTTTCACATTTTACCGTTTATATAGCGGGAAGGGGATTGATAATTTGTTGGCTAAAAAAAGTCGCCAAAATATTCTAAATGAAAATAGCTTCCGAGTCGGTATTTTCACATTTACCATTGATAAATAACAAGCAGAGTATTGATAACTTATGAGCGAAAAAGAGTCTCTAAAATATTATAACTGATATTATCTTTTCAGGTAGGCAACTTTTTCACGTTTACCGTTGATAAATAACAGGCAAAGCGTCAATAGTGAGCTAAAGAAATTCGCTAAAGTATTATAAATGAAATTTATTCTTTGGATCTGTAACTTTTCATATTTAGCGCTGATAAATAAAGGGCAGAGGGTTGCTAACATGTGAGCTAAAATAGTCTCCAAAATATTCTAAATAAAATTAGTTTTTGGGATTGATATTTTTTATTATGTATAGTGGGTTCATAAATTTTAGGACACAAAAATTATAAATATATTTAGACACGGGTGCTTGTTTTAAAGATCTAGTTGAGATCGATTTATTGATGGAAAAGGATTTGAAATCGGAGTTACCGTTTGAAACATAAAATGATTATTTTTTTTTGTTAGCAAAGATATTGGCTAGTGTCAGTTTTTCCGTGTATTGGTTGGTTATCACGGTTCACCAGTTTTCGTTTGCTGGGTCTTTAGTGTATGAAAGTTCACCTTTTTTTTTAACTTTTTACCATGTAAACTGTAGAGTACAACGCTTGCATCCCTGTTTCTTACACCGTACTTTTTTAGCTCACTTAGTGAGGTCTCTGTCGGGCAGGCATAGGAGATTGTGGGTTCATAGGGGTTCCTGCGGGGAGGCCCTAAGCTTTGCTTCATTCATCAACTACATAAAAATCCATATTTTGTCAGACACACATAGATCATGTCTAGTTTGTAATGGAGATCGTTTTTTGCAAGTTCAGTTAGGTAGTTAAACTTTGATTTCTCAGGTCCACGCATATAAACGTATTTTCTGTGACACATATGATGAACACATCTGACGATTCATTCAGTACCGCACAGGATTTACCAATAGTTATAAGGCTTTTTCAAAGGCAATCATGTGTGTACTCTCTGTTTTTATAGCACAAGAAATTCGCTTACTGTTGCATGTGATGTGATTGGAAGCTGTTGGTAATATATACAGTATCTCAAGAACCACTTAGATGGTGAATTTTTGTCTGTTGTCTCTGACAAGGAGTTCGATGTTCATTTGTGGTAATGAGAAGATCGATTATGCCACGAATCTAGGAGATGATGCTGAATACTCTAGGAAAAAAAGGTTTGTAAAACTTAATGGTGGGTATTAGATCTAGTAGCCACCACTGGTTTTTACATCAGAAGTCTCGGAGAGCATATCTATAGCAGGTGTTGTGACGCAAAACTCCATACAAAAATCTAAGAAACATGTTTTCTATAAGAAAGATGATTAGATCGCAAATACTGTATCTCGTTGCACAGCTCCGATAGATAAGACAAACATCGACCCAGTAAGTCCATATTGTGAGTGCCATTTGCATCTCATATTAGTATCCACCTTAAAAGAGATGAATGATCCATCTACACACAGTGGTGAAACAGCGTTTAAAATCAAATTTAGAATAATAATCTCGGAAAATAGCACATGTTCACAGCCATCCATATAACCAGCTCCTTGAATTATACCTCGAAATTCGAAAAACATCTCACTGGGTAGATCTAGAATGAATCTCAATCATGCATTCGGCGCGGTTGCTCAACTATGAATTACAACAAAAATATGTTGAAGCCCAGAGTTTAAGAAAACGAAGCTGTCAGACAATCTGGAGGTGACAAAACCAATCCAAGAACTGATCCTTCATCCTAGAGCCTTAGGGTTAGGTCAATCCCGTTCTCATCGGTAGTCTCCTCCTGCAGATTCACTTCAGGCATGTCCTGCTGGCGTTCAATATGAACCCTATCTCCAGTCCCACCATTATTGCCTTCTGCCACCGGTGCTGGGACGACAAAGGAAGGCTGACCGCTGGTGCCGCCGCCCGTTTGCGTTTGCCATATGAACGAAGGAGTGACGCTTGAGAGGAGCCAAGAGAAGTACTGGGCAGTCTCCATCTGATTCACTTGTCGCGAGATTCCAACATGACTGCTACCTCCAACATGACCTCCACCTCCAGTAGCCGCTGATGACGGTTGAGCGGGAGCAAGGCCGGCGGTTTCGGTGAAGTTATCCATGCGCGTGAGATACGAGTTGAACAGCTGCAAGAGTGGAAGTTGAAGTAAGCGCTTCTGGGACGTGCGACAAAGGTAAGACGACGAGATGCACACCTGTGTATGAGGCCCAGCCGGAGCGAGACGACGGCGCTCCTTCTGGATCGGGTTCTGGCTGACCTGGTGCAGGTTCCTGTGCGCCTTCTGGTGCCCGCCCAGCGCCCGCGCGCTCGGGAACGTGCGCGGGCAGTACTTGCACTTGAACTCGGGGGAAGCCGATCGCCGCGAACGCGATGATGCTGGGCTCTTCTGCTGCGCTACGGCTACCTTCTTGCCGTCGTCACGGATGGCCAGCGAGGGGTCGGCGGAAGGCGCGGTGGAGCTGCTGCACGAACCGGTTGACTCCATTGTTTGGGGAGGGAGGTCGAGCTAGAGAGGATCAGTTTGTTTCTTCTGTGTGCTAGTTTGATCGATGACTATGGAGAATTGGAGGCCGGGGTTTAATAGAAAGGGAACGCGGCCAGCAACGGCAAGCAGTCGAGCTAGAAATGGAAGCAAGTAAAATCGCCGCGTCGTAACGTCGTAATGTACGTATAGGGAAAGCATTTGGTTTGATCTTTATTTTGCAAAAAAATCAAAACATGCAGCGTTTCTTGCTATATTTTGTGTGTGCATGCATCAATGCGTATGCCAGCTGGTAGCTAGATTCTTTATTTAAAGATATACTGCTATAGTATATAAAATGTTACCGTTGCAGTACACATCCTCAAGTTTGATGACCGGAACAATAGCTGGAAATTAATTATGTAATCATGCATAATTACTCTAATTATTATTTGCAAAAATAACAGGATACTCTAATTTTGTCATGTGATTGCGTATGAAAACGGCATGTTTGGTCCTCATTCTTATGTGTTTAATCCAGAATAAATGATACCATTTAGTGAGATAAATTGCAACGTGATAAGAGCCGACACGATAATCCTTTGATCTTATCCATCAGAAATCGATTTATTCAAATCTTAAAACTCTCCATCCAATGTAGTGGAAAAAGGTTAGAATCACTTTAATCAGTCGTACTACTGATTTCCTAATAATTATATTCATTCGACAAAGAGTAGAATAACTTTTTAACCAATATTTATACTTCTTTTCCAAATAATTCTATTGTTTCTTCGTAATGTTGTCACAAATTTAATTAACATTCATGAAAAATCTTGTCGCTCACTGCTTAGAAATAATATTGTTCACGAGAAACTTTTTATCGAGAGAAAAAGTCCCATGCACCTATTTTCAACTTGTGCATGATGAAGTCTTGAAAATGATCAATATAAGAATTATCAACTTCTTGTACTCCCCTAAACTAAATAGTTTTGTAGTCTTTGTCCATTGTACATTGCTTCGCATTAAGAATTTACATACAACTCAAGAAACCGTATTTCTGAATGCCAACATAGTGACTCATATGCTTAACTTATATTAGATGAACTCGCTTTGCACATGTAGTATCGTTAGTTTATTAATTAACACGGAAAGCTATGTTTTACACAAAAAAGAAATATAACTTGGATGCAGTTCCGATATGCGCCTTACAGCGCAACATGTTTGGCACTGTCCAATTTACCTACCGTGCGCTGCCATAGGCTTGCGTTGTGAGTGGGAGATAGAATGACTTGTATCAAGGGGGGCGGGGTTTAAACCTAGTTGTCTTCGATAATCGTCATTTATATGAGATCTTATGTGGTGCAAAGGGAAGTTCTGTTTTCATAGAATCACGAGGGGATTTTATTTAACCACGGTGTTTTCGACATAGAAGAAAAATCCAGGATTGACAGAAACCACACGTGAAGACTCGTGTTGAGCTTCGAGATTGTCTTGGCCAAAAGGAATTGGGTTCAATATTGGTTTATGTCCTAGAAAACCTCAAATCACCCCTAGGCCTCGCGGTAATTACTCCTATAACTCTCTGGGATCTTTGAACTAGCCTCATAGATCAATACATATGTCTTTCAAGCACACTTTTTCGTCCCCACTGAGTACTGCAGGGAACTTCTTGGGAGATCACTCATCGCGAAATTTCTCCAAACCAAGCAATCTCTTAACTGGAGGTTATTTGGAGATGAGCTTCGAGAAAAGAAGATGCATCTTGTTTGTATGGGTTGCCTACCAAACCTATTAAACCTTATGCTAGGATGTTAAAACGTTGGAAATTAATCTATAAATTTTGAAGTTTACTATGTTAATATTCAAGATATATTAGACATATCAGAAGTTACGCCTATTATTTTTCAAGGATTTTAAATCCCATTGACTTGTTATCTACCGATAGAAAATAGAAAACCCCTATTTTTCATTTTTTTTTTACTTTCAGGAACCTTTTGAACTCAAACAACCAAGGAATTTTTTCCAAGCCATCATTTTGGAAGAGCAAAAAATTGGAGAGCAAGGAGAACACCTAGAGCCACCTGGGGCTCAGCTCACCCCCTCTTCGTGGCCCACAAGCCCAACCGTGTCAAGGAAGGGTTCTATCCCTTCAACCATCTGTTTGACCTGATTTTGATGTACACACCTTTGTCTTTACCTTTAAAATTCTATATAAGTCATGGATTTTGCGAATTCAGAAGAGATACAATGTCACTTTAAAACAAAACAGAGACAGAAAAGTCTGCCACCAACGAAGACTGGAGATGGAAACGTCGCCAGAGCCCCTCCTGACTGTACCTCCTACCTCTCCAAGATCTTCACCATTGTTGTCGTGATGAGAAGGGAGTACTTCACCCCTGGACTACATGTTTGTGGCAGTTGCATTTTCAATATATCTCTATTTTATATCTTGTTTAGAACCATATGAGCTTCCCTACATGATTCTGATCTTCTATATTACTTCTGATCAAACTAGTATGCAAGGGCGCATTTGGGGGAACATGTGTATTAGATGGAGTAATTTTTTTTTTGTTGAGTCTAGGATAGTGATAGAAAATTCGTGGTGTCCATGGTTTAATCTTTTGTGTACTACCTCACAAGGGATGTTGGAACGATGATGCGCTGGACAGCTTGCTGACAACAAGAGTGGTCTCATGTTTTTTGAAGCATGCTTATGTGAAACTTAAACATAATGCCATCATTTAAGGAAAATTTCTATTTTACTAATTAATTGAAGTAAAGCATTGTAACAATCTACTTACTTGAGGAGTATTAGGAAGATGTGTTATGTCATCTTGGTCTTAGGACGCAATGCCAATTTGAAGGCTAAACACTACACAAAAGTTGTATGCATATAACTTATCAAGGAGAGCTTATTTTATGCCACCATGTTTATAAGATAGAGTTCAAGTGAACCCATGAAACCTAATCCATTTTTATTGTCATAAAATACTTTTACTTGTTGTTAATTTACACTATAAAAATCCAACCACTTTACTTTACTCATTTTTACTTTACTTGTCTTGCGAACACTTCTTTCTTATGCGGTTGTGCCCGAGAACTACTACGGAAGAGTCGAGGAAGGAGAAGGATTCCTAAAATACATTGCGATCAATATTAAACCTCGAGTCATCCTTGTGGTGAAAGAGTTACTTACTTGCTACATCACTCTATGCTTGGAGTCCTAGCAAATCTATATATGTTTTTTCTTGTCATTAGATGTCCTTTTTGTGCCACAAGACAACCTTGATGAAGATAG
Source organism: Lolium rigidum (assembly GCF_022539505.1). Taxonomy (NCBI): domain Eukaryota; kingdom Viridiplantae; phylum Streptophyta; class Magnoliopsida; order Poales; family Poaceae; genus Lolium; species Lolium rigidum. The sequence continues at coordinate 304,923,054 of NC_061508.1, forward strand.
CCTTATTCGTGTTAATTCCATCAGATATTTGCACATATGGGGGAAGTAATCCCAATATTATGTCCCTCACAACTTTAAATAAACTTGAATCATCATGTACATGATATCAATGATAATCAGGAACCAGCGATAGGGCATTACTCTAAGAAATGGATTCAAAACAAGTTGGACAGGAGATCCACCGCTTCACTAGTATAATCATATATAGTGACCGAATTCCACTTAGTCAATGGTAATTATTTTTTCCCCATCTCCTCCTTTCTCCAAATTCCATAGAAGCATATGGTTCACAACAAGGTAAGGGACAAATCTCCCCTTAAAAATCACATATCTTCAAAACAAATTCCTTTAGACCTCACCAAACATTCATGTCAACTACCACGAGTTCTGTCCCAATTCGGTCACTATATATGATTATACTAGCATTTGTATGAATATTATGTTGGAAATATTCCTAGCAATCATGTGATAATGATTTTTTATTTGTATTGATTGGTCATTTATATTGTCCTTGAGCATCACCACTAATATGTATCAACAAGTATGTGACTTGTTTGTGAGACCATATATTGTATGATGATTGTTGTAACACTGTGTAGGTTATAAGGTCATGAGGAAACATATTCTCTAACTGGCTAGTATCTGCTATAGTTGATGAATTTGTTTCATATCTCACACTAAAGAATCCCCCATATCTGGCAGCGGAATTTTTGGATGGCAAAAGAGAGAAGTATCTGCAAAAAAATTCTTGGCTGGAGGATTGGCATGCTCTTCGGCTAAGAAAGATGACAAACAAATTTTCGTCGTGGTCGATCCTGTAGATGCTGATTGATACGTCTCAAACGTATCTATAATTTCTTATGTTCCATGCTACTTTTATGATGATACTCACATGTTTTATACACACTTCATGTTATTATTATGCATTTTCCGACACTAACCTACTGACGAGATGCCGAAGAGCCAGTTGCTGTTTTCTACTTTTTTTGGTTTCTGAAATCCTACAAAGGAAATATTCTCGGAATTGGACGAAATCAACGCCCAGGGTCTTATTTTTCCACGAAGCTTCCAAAAGACCGAAGAGGATACAAAGTGGGGCCACGAGGTGACGACACACTAAGGCGGCGCGGCCAAGGAGGGCCCCGCGCCGCCCTAGTGTGTGGGCCCCTCGTCAGCCCTCCGACTCTGCCATTCCGCCTACTTAAAGCCTTCGTTGCGAAAACCCCAGTACCGAGAGCCACGATACGGAAAACCTTCCAGAGACGCCGCCGCCGCTAATCCCATCTCGGGGGATTCAGGAGATCGCCTCCGGCACCCTGCCGGAGAGGGGAATCATCTCCCGGAGATCTCTTCATCACCATGATCGCCTCTGGATCGATGTGTGAGTAGTTCACCCCTAGACTATGGGTCCATAGAAGTAACTAGATGGTTGTCTTCTCCTCATTGTGCTATCATGTTAGATCTTGTGAGCTGCCTATCATGATCAAGATCATCTATTTATAATGCTTGATGACCCACAAGTATAGGGGATCGCAACAGTCTTCGAGGGAAGTAAAACCCAATTTATTGATTCGACACAAGGGGAGACAAAGAATACTTGTAAGCCTTAACATCGGAGTTGTCAATTCAGCTGTACCTGGAAACAGACTTGCTCGCAAGAGTTTATCAGTAGTAACAGTTTTATAGCAGTAGCAGTAGTGAAATAACAGCAGCAGAGTAATAAAGACAGCAGTAGTGATTATAGTAAACAACAGGATTAAAATACTGTAGGCACAGGGATGGATGAACGGGCGTTGCATCGATGAGAGAAACTCATGTAACAATCAAGGCATGGCATCTATTATATACTAAAAGCACAATACGGAGGTCTAAAATAGAGCGATTACGTTAAGCCACATCATTTAGAAAATAATGATAGTTAGATTAAAGATTTGTGGCTAGGATTTGTCCGAAGATTATTATTTACGTAACGTCGTAGGTTGCAATTGACACGTTCAATACTTAATTGGCGTCAAAAATTGTTTTTCTAAAAGGACGCATCCTTGGAAATTAACTGAGTTTATAGAGGCGTGGACTCTTAAGAACTTTTTTTTGTTGACATGTGGACCCAGAGTAGTTGATCAAACGTGCAAAAGGCAATCACTTAAACTAACGTGCAAACAGTTTTTGCATAAAAAGTCCGTTCTGGAAAAAAAGGTTAGGGGATTCTATTAAAAAACGTGCACGGAGAGCTACACCAGTCCGTCAGTTCTGGAAAGTCATCAACATATTCTATTCGGAAAAAAAAATGGACAGGTAGCTAGGCCATCTTCTGTTAGAAAAGAACGTATACACTAGCAATCAGCGTATGAATAGTTCTGTCCACCAAGAAAAGATAGTTACGTATGCTAGCTTAGCTAGCAAGAAACTCTAAAATTTTGTTTTCATGCGGCAAGATTTCCCATGATTTAATTTAAAATTTTGACAAAATATAAATAACTAATATAGATGTGGGCATCGTTAATTATATAGTAATAACCAAAAGACATCTCTATATTTATATTTGAGTACAATACATAAAAGAAGATACAAAATTTTGAAAATCAATTTACTAAACCATTCACAAGACACCTGAAATATAAATTTTTTTAAATATTAATCTATCTATTATATACTACTCACTCTGTTCATAAATATAAGATGTTTTAGATATTTCGAAGTAAACTAGATACATGCCATAATATGTTAATCTACACACTAAAAGCAGACTAGATACATACCAAAATAGATGAATTTACAAAAAGCTAAAACATCTTATATTAGTGAACCGAGAGAAACTCGAACAAATACATCTAATCTACATCATATGAATTATTTTGACTGGTGTCAACATATTGAGACGTATCTTTACGTGCCACCCATACCACCAATGCGTTTTTCAGCAAATCCATTAGACCTCCAAAAATAAAATAAAACTCTAACGTGTGGTTTTAACAACTATCATGATATTTTGGGAACGAAAAAAAATCAGGTCACATACTCACATGCCACAGTTAAAACGTATAATATCATCGCCAGTGTCTAAGTCCAGTACAACACACTATGATCTTTAAAAAAAGGGTGACCAGATGCGACTAACACGAAAATTAATTGGTGTGAATTAAAAAAAAAAGCTGCTCGAAACTGATTTATTAAGAAGGCTGAATGGGGTAGAGGTGAAATTGGATACGTGTTATTCTCAACACATGACTACACTAGGGGTGTGTACGGTTTTGGAACAGCGTGAAATGAAATGGAATGGTTCCATCCCCGCGTTCGGTTTGGACAAAGAGGAGGACCGGAATATACCATTTTTGTTCGGTTGGGGGAATTGGAGAGCAGAATGGAACGATGTTAAACTAATTTTTTTGTCTAAAAACCGTAATTAACAATGACAAATGACCTTTTTAATCTCAAAATCGTAATTAACAACGTCTAATGGCCTTTTTAATCTCAAAATAGTAATTAACATCATTTTTGTTTGGTTGGGAGAATTGGAGAGCAGAACGGAACGAGGTTAAACTTTAATCTTTTGTCTCAAAATTGTAATTAGCACTGATAAATGGCTTTTTAAATCTCAAAATCGTAATTAACAACGGATAAATGTTTTTTAGCTGGATTAGTTTAGTGCTTCATAATTAACGGCAGCTAATTAACAGTTGTTGCACCACATTTCACTGATTCTGTGGAATGGGTGCATTCCGCATATGGGGAGAATATTCCTTTTCGAGGAACCACTCAGATTCGTTTCATTCAATAACCAAACACAAGAATAGGTTCTAGGCGCGGAATGATTTCGTTCCATTCCACTTGGTTCTGAACCGAAGACACCCTAGAACATTTTATATACCCAAGAGCACTACACAAGAACATGTTTAATAAGAAAAACATGCTTGAATAAATAAAAAATCTGCCTATATAATAATAAAAGTAGAAGAGAAATATAGTAAATGACAAAGTGTTTTTGACACCTTTATTGTTAATATAAAAGATAAAATATAGAATTTTCTATATGGAAGAAAAAATATAGAAGAAAAAGAAAAAAATTATATATACACGCAAAGCGTGATATAAGGACAAAAACATCTTAAAGTTCCCACTAAAGTAGAAATTCTGAGATAAATCAATTTATATATTTATCAATCCATGCACCCTAATCTGATAGACCGACATGATATGTAACTACATAAAATGATAGTTGTGCTAAAAAATAATAGTGAGTAGATCTTATGGGTAAATAATTTGTAGCAAATATATAGAATCACAGTTGTAACTAAATATGTCACAATCATAGATCGTTTTCAGTGTGCCTAAATCTACCACACCCGAAAACATGCTCATAATTGTAAGTAGATATTATCTTTGTGGTGCTTAATTATTGTTTATTGAAACTGAAAATATTATAAATATTTAATACAAGGGTTACTTTACTTGGATTCATATATCTACATAATCTTATTATTGTAATCATGTGGCATGAGTATCTATGAAAACTATTTCTTATTTCTCAAAAAATTAACATACAAGAAGACGATGCCCTCGCATTTGCGAGGGCCACTGTGCTAGTTTGCAGATAATAATAAAATGGTATCCAAGTACTAATCAATCCATAGGCATGTGTTCCATATTTAGTCGTACGTGCTCGCAATGAGAAACTTGCACAACATCTTTTGTCCTACCAGCCGGTGGCATCCGGGCCTCTAGGGAATCTACTGGAAATTAAGGTACTCCTTTTAATAGAGCACCGGAGCAAAGCATTAACACTCCGTGAACACATGTGATCCTCATATCACCGCCTTCCCCTCCGGTTGTCCCAATTTCTGTCACTTTGGGGCCTCGGGTTCCGGACAACAATACGTGTATACAACTTGCAGGTAAGATTATAAAGCAATGAATATCATCATGAATTGATAACATGTTCAGATCTGAGATCATGGCACTCGGGCCCTAGTGACAAGTATTAAGCATAACAAGTTGCAACAATATCATAAAAGTACCAATTACGGACACTAGGAACTATGCCCTAACAATCTTATGCTATTACATGACCAATCTCATCCAATCCCTACCATCCCCTTCAGCCTACAGCGGGGGAATTACTCACACATGGATGGGGTAAACATGGCTGGTCGATGGAGATGTGTCGGTGGTGATGATGGCGATGATCTCCTCCAATTCCCCGTCCCGGCGGAGTGCCAGAACGGAGTTTCTGGTCCCGAGACGGAGTTTCGCGACGGTGGCGGCGTACTGGATGGTTTCTGGCGATTTCTTCTAACCCCCGTGCGTTTTTAGGTCGAAGGCGTTAAGTAGTCCAGAGGAGGGCGTCGGGGGCCAGCCGAGGTGGCCACACAGTAGGGTGGCGCGCCCCCCTCCTGGGCCGCGCCGGCCTAGTGTATGGGGGCCTCGGGACTCCACTTGGCTTGCCCTTCTGGCTCCGTAATTCTTCTGGGAAAATAAGACCTTTTGCATAAATTCCGAGGATTTTCCTGAAAGTTGGATTTCTGCACAAAAACGAGACACCGTGAGCGGTTCACTGAAAACAGCGTTAGTCCGTGTTAGTTGTATCCAAAATACACAAATTAGAGGCAAAACAATAGCAAAAGTGTTCGGGAAAGTAGATACGTTTTGGACGTATCAATGCTACATGTTGTGTTTGTTGGGATCCGATGAATATTGAATACTATGTCAAGTTGATTATCAATCTATCATATATGTTGTTTATGTTCTTGCATGCTCTCCGTTGCTAGTAGAGGCTCTGGCCAAGTTGATACTTGTGACTCCAAGAGGGAGTATTTATGCTCGATAGTGGGTTCATGCCTCCATTGAATGCGGGACAGCGACAGGAAAGTTCTAAGGTTGTGGATGTACTTGTTGCCACTAGGGATAAAACATCGATGCTTTGTCTAAGGATATTTGTGTTGATTACATTACGCACCATACTTAATGCAATTGTCCGTTGTTTGCAACTTAATACTCGGAAGGGGTTCGGATGATAACCTCGAAGGTGGACTTTTTAGGCATAGATGCATGCTTGGATAGCGGTCTATGTACTTTGTCGTAATGCCCTGATTAAATCTCATAGTACTCATCATGATATATGTATGTGCATTGTTATGCCTTCTTTATTTGTCAATTGCCCAACTGTAATTTGTTCACCCAACATGCTATTTATCTTATGGGAGAGACACCACTAGTGAACTGTGGATCCCGGTCCATTCTTCACATCTGAAATACAATCTACTGCAATACTTGTTCTTTACTGTTCTTCGCAAGCAAACATCATCTTCCACACTATACATCTAATCATTTGTTTACAACAAGCCGGTGAGATTGACAACCTCACTATTACGTTGGGGCAAAGTACTTTGATTGTGTTGTGCAGGTTCCACGTTGGCGCCGGAATCCCTGGTGTTGCGCCGCACTACACTCCGTCACCAACGAACTTCACGTGATCCTTGACTCCTACTGGTTCGATAACCTTGGTTTCTTACTGAGGGAAAACTTGCTTCTGTACGCATCACACCTTCCTCTTGGGGTTCCCAACGGACGTGTGCTTCACGCGTATCACTGATAATTACACCCTCATAGGTGGCAATGTGGATCGATGCTTTCTAATGCATCGGCAAGTGAGCAAGGCATTTATTATGACGTTGTGGATTGGACTTGACGTTTACACTTGGTCTAACTACATAGATATGAAGATGGACATGTGATCTCGAGAACTTAAGCTTGAAGCTTACCGTCCCTTTGGTGATAATGAACATGCGTGCTTCTGAAGCTTTCCAATAGTGATGTATGGGGGAGAATTTATGAGTCTTCACAAAGAAACAATGATCAAGTGGGCATTCCAGCTTGAATGGAGCTTGAAGCATTGTTATCAAGATCAAAGGAATGCACAAGGAAAAGGTTTTCCTTTTACCGGTCTCAAGGTGATTGTTGGGAGACGGGTTATAGGATAGATAGCCGCACTAACAAGAGGGGCTTTTGGTTGGGTAACAAGATCGTATCCTTTTAGGGAGCTCAACCCTTTGCTAACTTTTCATACCTATATTCTTGTTTCTTCTTTGTGTTTCTCTGTGTGAGGTTCTGGAGCTTGTTGGTACCTTTTCAACAAGCCCAAGTTCATCGAAAACGGAATCCGTATGCATCTTCTATTGCGTTTTCGAGTTTGGACGTATTTACTATTTCTTGAAGTTGTGAGCATTTATCTCTTAAATCATGTAAAACCATTATATGAGTTTTTGGTTGGGGTATATTCGTCGTTATCTTTCCAACAAAATTAGTTCCATCTTAATCGTAGTTTCGGAACTTTTTTAAGTTTAGTTCTTTCGAGGAAACTGCAGTTTGAGGGGTTCTGACGATTTAGGCACAGGAACCAGTGGTGACGGCTCACCTCTCGAAAAGTTTCAGCGAGCCGAACGTTTTTTGGTTTGTGCCCAAAGGCTTAACATGACACTATTCTGGCGGGCCGGAATTTTTTGGCAAGGAAACCGGCGAGGCAACCAAGTTTCATCCTAGGTTGTGAAACTGGCAGGTGTTCCGACAGCCGGTTCTTGTGCCGGAACAAACCGGTGAGGGAACCGGCTCCGCCGATTTTATAGCCGGCTTGGGTCGTAGAAATTCCCTAAACGACTAGTTCCCCCCTTGGACTACAAATAGCCCTTCTTCCTCCTTAAGGAGGTAAGGTCAACCATTCCATTTGCTCTCTCTCTCTCTCATACTCCATTGCTGAACCTCAAAAACATGCTTCCTCTATATTCGCTACTATGATTGTTGCATCTTCTTGAGGGATTTGGAATAGGAGATCTAGATCTACAGTCTCTATCAATCAGTTCCTCCTCTGAGTGAGGGCAACTCTTGGGATCTAGATCTCGAAGTCATTTGTTGGTTTCCTCCTTTGTTCTTTATCTATAGTTCTTCCATAGCATTTGTTTCTTTGGTGGAATTTGAGTGTGAAGGATTTAAACACACTTGATGTTCTTGCTTTTGCATCCTTGCAAAAGTGTTGAGCTCTTCATTACGATTAGTTCGAGTGAGAGACCCTGAGATTTGTTACTCTTGGAGAGTGATCTCCTAGTTGGCTTGGCAGTTGATGCTACGGTGACCTCTTTGTGGTATATTGTGGAGAACCCATGGCTTCTCCTTCGTGGAGTTTGTGAAGTGGCTGTGGAGATTGCCGTCTCCGGAGTGGATGAAATGCTAACCTTAATGGAAAGGCCTTTTTCCTTCATGGAATTGGTTTGAAGAAGAAGGTGATCCTTCATGGCGTTGGAGAGACCTTCTTGGTAGCCCGCATCTCTCCAATATGACGTACCTCACTTCGTGTGAGGGAAAACAGGAATACATTTTCATCTCCGCGTGTCTCGGTTATCTCTATACCTGAGTTTACTTTCCTCGTGATAACCATCGTGCTTGAAGTACATATATATTGTGCCTACCTTACCTATATTGAGTTGTTATTGCACTTAGTTGAGCCTAGCATATTTAGGTTATGCTTCTAAAATAAAAGTTAGTTTAGTTCCGCGTTCTTACAAGCCAAATCGGCAATAGTTTTTAAAACGCATATTTTGTGCTTATAAACACCTCTAGGCGATATCTTGTTATTTCAACTTGATTGATGATCCTTACTTGCTAAGTATGAAATCTATGCTGAGGCATATGTGGAGCGACACACTCGACAGGGACTACAACATGTCCTGAACCGAATTCGACAACAAAATTGCTGAAGAAAGAGAGAGCCAGCCACTGGGTGCCGCCTCAGTCCTTAGGGTTGAGTGTCAACGCATTTTGGCGGTCATGGACCATTATATTATGCCTTATGTACACCATGTAGCTGAGCTGAGCAGTAGTTTTTTTTAATTAAATTTGCTTATGTATAAGTACCAAAATGTTATGTATTTTTCTACTGAAGTATATGCATTATAGTCCTATTATTTCTTCTTGTCTGTAATAATTGATGTTGGAGGGGGTAGGGGTCCGCATGTGATTAGTATGTTTTACTGTCATATTATGAAAATTGAGAGTGTGAGCCTCAAAGACGACCCAATTTCCCACTTTGGGGCATTCGAGCAACCAAGGCTAAATTCAATGGCCCATAAAACAAACCCTATACTCACTCTTATTTCCAGTATAATATAGGAGCACACTTGCTCCACAGCCAAAATAGCTACGCTGCATGCCACACTCCCTTCTCAACTATGAACCCTAGATCTCACTTTCTCTCTCTAGTATAAACCCTAGATCCGAGGGTCCACACTCCAACTCCCCACTACAAATATGTTCAACCATTTCTCTAGCGGTTTTGTTGCCCTACATGCTCGCTGGTAAATGTTTGCTATCCCTTTTGCAGTTCGCAGTTTGTTTCATCTTGGTTCTTCATTCTATTTTCCAGTCACGCTTCTCTTCCTTTCAGATTCAACATGAAGATGGCGGGCAGAACCAACTCACGGAGAATAAAATGCTGGTTGGCGGCGAGGTCATGGCCGTAAGTTGGCCAGAGAATGATGGTAGAAACCGCCTCGCAGAGGACACCAAGCATGTCATCTGGGAGGTATTTTAGATTTTAGATTATGAAGAAAGCACATGAAGATAAATCAAAGGAAAACACCTTCTGCAACAAATCAACAAACAACTCACATTGGCCAATATATTGTGTGTCTATGCATCATTGTATTACTTTACCACCCTGGACGCCAAAGAGGGGCTGGGTTGGAGGAGGCAGAGCCACAATCACCAACCAGATCACCCAAAACATAGACCACCATGAATCATGCATGCCTCAAGTAAAATACCAGCAACACCAATCACAACCTAGTAGGTAACAACCAAGCTAGCATATCAACATCAGCACACCAGCAATCAAACAATCATGCAACTAGCGAATCGCGCATGGTTGAACGCAACAAGAAACCATGATGAGAGCAGAACTTCAGATTTGGGAAGGTGATATGTTCAATTTGCATCACTATTCTATATCATAATTTACTGTTATTCATTGATATATTTCATATTTAAAGGTGATACTTATGTTATTCCATCTATTTTTGCATGTTTGATGATTATTGGAGAATTAACCGCCAGAGCCTGGAATCTGCTGGAAAAAGGACCGTCAAGGCACCATATTTGTGAAGACCAACAATTCCCAACAAATATACAGAAAATCCTATTTTCCAGCTGACGGAGAAAGTTAGAAGGGGAGGCTGAGATGGGCCCTGAGGGGGCCAGACCACCCCTAGGCGCGGACCAGCCCCAGGCCGCGCCTAGGCATGGTCTGGGCAGCCTGGCCCACTTCTAACGATGCCCCATCGCGTATTTCAACCCCTCGGGAAACCTAAGATCGGGGGAGCGACCAGAGAAATATTCCGCCGCCGCTACAGGGCGGAGAACCAGAGAGAGAGAGAAAAGCTCTCCGGTAGGCAAAATTCTGCCGAGGAAATTCCTTCCCGGAGAGGGGAGATCGTCGCCATCGTCACCGCCATCGAGCTGGACTTCATCCGGATCATCATCACCATCATCTCCACGACCAGCACCATCATCACCGCCGTCTCCACGTCGTCCCGCTGTAACATCTTTGGTTTGATACTTGTCTAGTTCATAGGGGAAACTTTTCCGGTGTTGATTACTCTTTGTAGTTGATGCTACTGAGTGAAACCATTGAATTAAGGTTTATGTCTAGATTGTTATTCATCATTATATCACCTCTGATTATGATCCATATGACGTCTCGTGAGTACTTCGTTTAGTTCTTGAGGACATGGAAGAAGTCATGCTATTAGTAGTGGAACTATGTTGAGTAATATGCAATGATTTGATATTTAAGTTGTGGTGCTATTCTTCTAGTGGTGTCATGTGAACGTCGACTACATGATAATTCACCTTTATGGGCCTAGGGGAATGCATCGTGTATTTGGCTACTAATTGTGGGGTTGCGGGAGCGACAGAAATCCAAACCCCCGTTAGAAACCGGTGCACGAGGGAGTGTAGGATCTCAGAGTTTAAGACTGTGGTTAGATTTATCTTAATTACTTTCTTGTAGTTGCGGATGCTTGCAAGAGGTATAATCACAAATATGTATTAGTCCAAGTATGGGGTAGTGCATTAGCATAGATTCACCCACACAACACTTACCAAACTATTGAAGATTATTCAGCTATGTGAAGCGAAATCACTTGACGTAATTCCCGTGTGTCCTCAGGAATGTTTGTTCATCATAAATAAAACAACCGGCTTGTCCTTTGCTATAAAAAGGATTGGGCCACTCGCTTTAATTATCAGTACTGCATTTTATTTACTCGTACTTTATTTATCTGCAATACCAAATACCCCTGCAACCCATTTGCTAGTGTTTACAGTGAATCCTCGATCAAAACTGCTCGTCAACACCTTCTGCTCCTCGTTGGGTTCAATACTCTTATTTGAGAGAGAGAGAATCTGATGGTTTTCTTTGAATAACATGATGTTGCGATGTTGCTCGCTTCCTCGGTGAAAACAAAGAGGCGGAGTAGGGAATGAAGTCCAGCACATCACATTGGAGACATGCAGGACGGAGCTCCATTTACGCCTCCACCCACCGACAACACGACTATTTTGGATATACTTCAAGGGTATACCAACGACGTAGACTAATTACGACAAGCCTAGGTGGCCCAGAGATGGTGGATGGTCCTATGGCCCAAACGGGTAGCCTAGTTGCTGATTGACCAAGATGGGAAGCCCAGGATCAGAAGCTCTAGTCGGATCCTTCATCTGCATAATTGGACGGATCCGTAGCGATAGGTTAGGCGGACACTTAACCGTACGACGATGCGTACCAATTTAGGTTAGTGCTAGTAGAGTCCGACTTGGATTACTCCTTGTAACCCTAGATCTTGGCGCCTTTAGGAAGAACCAATCCTCTCATTGTAATCGCGCACTTGTTGCCCTTATAGTGAACTATTGCAACATGCAGGGTTTCGCCACCATTGCGAGACCTGCAGCTGGGTAACTTGCGTGTCACCATCTTGGTAGCTCCCTGCCTTATGCCCACCTCTCTCTCTACACGCCCCTCCATAACGTACTTGTCATTCACACAACGAAAAGACACCAGGTGTTAGTGTGAGAGGTGGGTTGTGATACTTTTGCGAGCCACAAACAACTCCTCTCGGCGACGGTAGGCCACTCCACAAGACTTTTCTCAGAGCAAACTAACATATGACACATATTAGTCCTCCTTTACAGGATTTTTGTCAAAAAGTTTGTAGGCATACATCACACAAAATCTCCACAACATAAATGAGGTTATGGAAATTGTGAGAGCGAGGAGAGAACTTGCAGTTTCACATCCGTCTCTACAATAGTGGCAACCTTACTTTGGTGTTGGCAGGCAGTGGAGGTCGGGAGCTCAGATGGCTACTCCCAGCGTTGAACCGCCCCGGTTACATGATAGTTGTTGGTCGGAACGACAACGAGGAGGAGCATCCTAGCCACGAAATCACATACCGCCGCAAAATCTCGTAGACTGCCACAAAATCACATACCGCCACCAATTATATCTTTAGATTCAGCTTCTATAACAGTTGTGGGGTTTCTCGTTCCTTTTCTTTTCCGAAACAATTTATGCATCCGAGACATGACTTGATGAGTAGTATGAAATATAACATTTTTTTGAGTCGAGAGGAAGTAAGTTCGATTGTGTAAAGGTCATCGAATCGTACAAGTCGGTGTAATTACCCCTTATACCTCTTCACATATCATCGGCACGTTATTTACTAGTACAGTAGTGTGAGCAATTCGTAGAGCTCATCTTGGGTACAAGTGTATCCGTAGTTAAATCATAGTTATATCTGCGTGTGTATAGCAGACAATAAATCCTGTATTTCAAATCATATATTCTCGATCCAATGGCGGATCAGATGAGGCTTCAGCTCCGCTGCAGGGTTCCCGCGGCGCCGGCCTTCTCCCAGACGGCGTAGTCTTTGCCGTGGGCGGAGTTGACGAACCCGGCAGGGATGACGGCCCCGACGTCGTACCTGGAACCGATCTTCACCACCACCTTGCCGTCGATCTCGGCCACGTAGGCGTCGCCCTCGTGCATGAGGATCTTGAGCTCGCTCGTCGCCGTGATGCCGTGGCGCTTCCTCACCGCCACAAGCGCCGCGATCTCCTCCTTGAATCCCCAGTCAAAGAAATGGTCGTAGAACTGCACGCAAATCATTGACAGAAACCATTATAACTTACCTGAAGAAATGATACTATATGAGTATGACTGAGCAAGAGAGGTTTGGTGGCTTACGATGCATGGAGTGCCCGGGTGGGTGAGGATGTAGGCGTAGCCCTGCATGACCTTGTCGGAGGGGAAGGGCCACATGGCCTGTGTGGAGCCGGTGTCGTGGTTGTCGACGAAGGTGACGGCCTTGGCCGGCCACCACCCCATGACGCCGGGGGCCTTCCCCTGCGGGTCGATCAGCCGCCACAGCTCCCCTTCCACGGCAGCGTTCAGGATCCCCTTGGTCGTAAAATCGAACACCATGCCGGCCGACGCGGCCCCGCCCACGCCGTCCACCCAGTTCACCAAGTTCTGCCGGTGCGCGTCCTGGTCGTAGTTCGGCTTCCCGTCCCCGCCCGTCGGCATGGTGTCCCACACCTCGGCCACGGCCAGGTCCGGCGACGTGCCGTCGATGTACACCTTGGCCATCGCTGCGGAGTAGCCCCTGGCGAAGTCGAGCCGCCACGCGTCGAATCCCAGATCGCTCTTGAGCCAGAGGAGCCACTCCTTGAGCTCGCGCTGGACGCGGTCGTTGAGGTGGTCGATGTCGGGCGCGGCCGCGAAGTCGGCGCCGGTGTCGAGGTTGGCGGTGCCGTCGGAGTAGACCCTATCGTCGCGGCAGATCATGTGCGGGCCCCAGTCCAGGCGGCTGTCGGAGGTGCCGCCCTCGAAGATGCAGTAGATGCCGCGGCTGTCCTTGTAGTCGGCGCACCGGTGGTTGATGACAATGTCGGCGATCGCATGCACGCCCTTGCCGTGGAGCGCGGCAATGAGGGACTTGAGCTCCGCCGCGTTGCCGTACTTGGACGCGTCGATGTCGTAGAGCCGACCAGGCATGTAACCTGCAGTTGAACCAAGTCGATCACTTATTTAACCGTATTGTACTTTTCATTCTTTGATCACTGCTATAATTTCATCGTAAAATGGAGAAAAAAATACTGCTCGTAGCTGCCAAAACATCGTATCCAACGAATTGTTTATAGTTAGGTAAACGACCAGGGCAAATCATACTGCACGTCGCCATCGAAGTTAGCCTGTTCTGCACTCCACGCTTCTATTCCTTCCCCATTTTTTTCTGTTTGCTTCTGATGTTCAGACACGAATTAATTTGGAGGAAGAGGGAGGAACGGGAGGAAACCTTCATTGGAGACTGAGTGCGACGGCGGCGGCAGCCAGACGTGGGTGACCCCGGCGGCGGCGATGTCGTCGACCTTCCCCATCATCATGTTGTACCACCCGCCGCTCTGCTTCCACGACTGCCAGTTGAACCCCTGCAGCAAGACAGATTGTCACGGTTAATCAAGCTCTTGAGCTCAGATTCTCATCCCCACAGAACCAAAACACACAGATCAAATCGAAATGCGTACCTGAAATAGAACCTGGTGGTCACCGGATGCCAACCCAGCAAGAAGCAGTAGCAGCAGGGAGAAGCAGCACAGGTTGCCGTTCTTCCCCATCGTGCTAGCTAGTATCGATCTCCCAGTATAGAACACGCTTCTTCTTCTTCTTCTCCGGGTGAATGATTGGAAGAGATGACTGGCTGATGGTTACAAGTGTATTACGTGCTTCGTATTTATAGCCAGTGGATGCCATGGCAGTATTTAACACGAGCTACGTGCCTACGTACGGTGGGGTGTTGCTTGGAGGCAATGCATGGATACCGGACTCTGTTATGAAAAGGAGGGGGCGATTGATGATGGTCAATTCAATCTCAGACTCCATGGAAAGTGGAAGCCAAGTTGGGATGGAAACGCATTTCCCTTTTGGGGGCAGCCGATTTTCAAGATCTGTCTGCAGGGATTCGTCTTGATGCAGAGACTGTAGCTAGCTTGGCATAACCATGGGAACGAACAGATCAAGACGATGATGTTTCTTTAGTCCTTCCTTACTGAAGAATGAACGGTGGGGAACGGAGCCGTAAGAAACCACTGCACTAGAGAATGATTTTCAGATATCTTCCACAGTTTTGGTGTCTAACGGACGACGCATCGGAGCTAGCCATGCTGTCAGTGTTGCGTGGCAGCGAGAGCAAATGTGAGAGTGATAGCTCCTGTCCCCGGTACAAATCTGCCGAACGAGTAACAATTGTCGTTGGGCTTTATTAAGTTAAAGCGGGGCTGGTCTCGAGCCTTTCGTCTAAATGTAACAATTGTTTTAGTCTGCACTAGCGTTGTCAGCTAACACGTACGAGAGGTTGTTCACATCTGTGTGGTGCTATTGGAGAATCAGATGTACCACGTCCAAGAATGTTACATATGCACATCAATCGCTGCAAATTATTACTGCTGCTATTATGTGTTCTTGAATTCAGACTACGGTCTATGGTGTGCCTTCCGAGAGATTGGTACCAAGACGGCAAGGCACTGGCCAAGTGGAGCTCGAAATCCACATATCCATGTTGCCGGTACTTGCAGTTGGGCTGATGAGATTGATCAACCTTGGCGACTCAACGAGGCAGTGCCAAAAAAGCATATGTTGTTGGCCCGAGAAAACATTGATGATGTAGACAGGGAAGTGGAGAAAGCATGAGAACGGGCAGATATGCATTTTGGTTCATAGGTGCAGATGCAACAATTGCTTAAAAATCATATTTTAAAATGACAAAAAAAATACAATTCTAGGTGTACGTCCAAACAATCGGTATCCGCACACGAAATCTCGCTAAAAAATAACATTTTATCTGACTTGTGTAAAAAAGGACAATTTCCAGTGCTTCAAAATAGCTTCTCAAAAGATTTTTTTTTTGTCTTTTTACACAGTGCACAAAAATTGTCTTTTTCCCACAAAATTTTATGTGTGAACATTGCATGTCTGGATGTACATCCAAAAAAAAATCAGATATTATTCAAATTTTGATGAACATTTGGAATGCATTTTTTTAATAAAAGTTGCATTTGGACCTATGAGTCAAATCACCAGGTCCGATATATGGATATCTTTGGATTGGATGACCCGGCTACGAAGTACCTGCTCCGCTTCCGAAAAGAAGGCGGACAAGTTTTTGAAACTCAAACTTGACCAAAAAGAAAACTACATGGACCATCGATCCTTCTATGTAATTAAGCTATATATTTTGAATCAATTATGAATATTGTTTTCATATTAGAATTGTATGCAAATTTTTACTTCCTTTTGATGTAGCAAGACATTTTGAACGAAGTTACATTGTTTTGCATTTGAAATGTATATAATTTCTATGTATTTGAACACAACCGTGTTCTCTATAGAAGGTAACCACTACATTGCACATCGCACACATTTTTGTCACCACACAATCATGTGCCATGTTCTACAGAAGGTAAGCAGAAACACTACATTGTACATCGAACAAGGTTCGTCATCGAATAATCGTGTGGGGTACTTTAACTATCTGAGATTCGATCTTCAGTATCAACTATACCTAGTTCAATATCGTTACCGATAAGTACTCTTTACTCGTTCTGTAATATGATATCACTTGTGACCTAGTCACATGGTTGCGATCAAATTGGATGTTATCTCAGGGAGAGGGCCTAAAGTATATCTCTTCGTAATTTGGATGGACAAATCCCATTTTTGAATCAAGAACCTCAACTATCAGCTTCAGAATATCCAATGCAACTTTTATAATCACCCAGTTATGGTGTGAAGTTCGATGTCATCAAAGTGTCCCTCGGGTGTTAGTGATTAAAACAATATCATGGTCTAAGGATTAGGTTACTATGCATTTGAAGGCTACATCAAAATGAACTTAATGACTTGATCTTATTGCTGTGCTTACTATGGGTGTATGTCCATCATATCATTCTCCTACTAACATGATCCTATCATTAACGACATCTAATGTTCATGACCAGAAAACCTTGATCATCGGTTAATCAATAAGCTAATTAAACGAGAGACTTACTAGGGACTCTAGTTTGTTTGCAAAACACACATGACTAATGTTTCCAGTTAATACAATTATAGCATGAAATATAAATATTTATCATAAACCCAAAGATGTAATACTAACCACTTTATTATTGCCTCTCTGGCACATCTCCAACAGTCTCCCACTTGCACTAGAGTAAATAATCTAGATTATGTCGTGATGAACCCAACACCCATGGCTTTCTGGTGTTGTTCATGTTTTTCTCTTGAGAGAGATTTAGTCAATGGATCCGTCACATTCAGATCTGTGTGCACATTGAAAATATTTACACCCCCTTCTTGGACATACCCACGAATAGAAATAAAGTGGTGTGGAATATGCTTCACATTCTTGTGCGACCTTGGCTCCTTGGAATTGGTTATGGCACCAGTTTTGTCACAGTAGATGGCCAACAGGTCCAATGCGTTAGGAACCACACCAAGTTCAGTAATGAAATCCTTCATCCAAACCGCTTTCTTTGCAGCTTCTGAAGCAGCCATGTATTCTGATTCAGTTGAAGATTTCACCGCAACACTCTACTTGGAACTCTTCCAGCTCACTGCTACACAATTTAATATAAATATGTATCTAGATTGTGAATTGGAGTCATCCGGATCAATGTCAAAGCTAGCATCGTCGTAACAATTTATGACAAGCTCCTCTTCACCTCCATAAGAGAGAAACATATCCTTAGTACTTTTTCAAGTACTTCAAGATACTCTTGACCGTTGTCAAGTGTTCCATTCCAGGATCACTTTGATATTTGTTGGTCAAATAACATCATGTGCTATATCCGGTCTCGTACACAGCATGGCATACATGATAGAGCCTATGGCCGAGGCATAGAGGATGTTGTTCACCCTTTCTATTTCTTCCACCGTAGAAGGACCTTGATTTTTAATCAAAGTATTACCTGGAAATATGGTCGAGAACCATTTCTTACTTTCGTCCATTCTGAACTTCTTCAGAACTTTGTCAAGGTTTGTACTCTATGAAAGCCCTATTAAGTGTCTTGATCTACCTCTATAAATCTTGATGCCAAATATATATGTTGCTTCACCAAGATACTTCATTAAAAAAACTATTTTCAAATAGCCTTTGACGCTTTCAAGAAGTTTTATTTCATTTCCAATCAACAATATGTTATCCACATATAGTATTACAAACTCTAAAGAGATCCCACTCACTTTCTTGTAAATAAAATCTTCTCCATAAGTTTGTATAAAACCAATTTTGTTGATCACCTCATCAAAACGTTGATTCCAACTTTTGGATGCTTCCTTCAGCCCATAAGTGGAGTGTTGAAGTTTGCATACCTTATCAGCATCCTTAGGATCGATAAAACCCTTTGGTTGTACCATATACGACTCTTCCTCAATGTTACCATTAAGGAACGTTACGTTATTTTGACATCCATCTGGAAAATCTCATAATCAAAAAATGCAACAATTGCTAACAAATCCTCACAAACTTTAGCTTCTCTACAATGGAGAAAGTCTCATCGTAGTCAACTCCTTGAATCTGTCGAAACTATTTCGCGACAAGTTGAGCTTTATAAACGGTCACATTTCCATCATCGTATGTTTTATTCTTGAAGATCCATTTGTTCTCAACAGTCTTGCGGCCATTAGGTAAGTCCACCAAAGTCCATATTTGGTTTTCGTACATGGATTTACGGATTTCATGGCCTCTTGCCATTTGTTAGAATCCGGTCTTGTCATCGCTTCATCATACGTCGCGGGGTTGTCAGTGTAGTCCACCAACATAACATTCATGATAGGGTCATACAAATCAAGAGCAGTACGAGTCATTGTCAACATGCGAGGATCGGTAGCAACTTTGTTTGAAGTTTCATGATCATTTCATTAGCTTCCTCTCTTGTTGGTGAAGGAGGCAGTGGAATATCTTCCGTCGTTGCACTACTCGCAAATTCGAGAGAAAGTTCAATAACATTGTCGAGTTCTACCTTCTTCCCACTCACTTCTTTCGAGAGAAACTCCTTCTCCTGAAAGAATCCGTTCTGATCTTGGCTTCGCGGTTCTATGGTAGAAGGTGTACCCAATAGTATCTTTAAGTTATCCTATAAAGACACATTTATGCGCTTTGGATTCGAGCTTATCAAGTTGTTGCATTTCATATAAGCCTCGCAGCCCCAAACTTTAAGGAACGGCAACTTAGATTTCTTTCCAAACCATAATTCATACGGTGTCGTTTTAACGGATTTAGATGGTGCCCTATTTAATGAATGCGAGTGTCTCTAATGCATAACCCCAAAACATTAATGCCAATTTTTTAAGTGACATCATAGATTGAACCATATCCAATAAAATACGATTACGTTGTGGTCTTCTAGGCGGCGACAATTGTGAAATAATTCCACATTTCTTCAAATGCATGCTAAGCTCATAACTCATATATTCACCTCCACGATTAGAACGCAGAAACTTAATATTCTTGTTACGTTGATTTTCTACTTCACTTTGAAATTCCTTAAACTTCTTGAATGTTTTGGATTTATGTTTCATTAAGTAAATATACCCATATATACTCAAATCATCTGTGAAATTCAGAAAGTAACGATACCCACCGTGCATTGCTACATTCATTGGACAACCTACATTGGTATATATTATTTGCAATAAGTCAATACCTCACTCCATTATGTTAGAGAATTGAGTCCTAGTCATTTTCCCATAAGGCATAGTTCACATCTTTGAAATGATTCAAAGTCAAGTGATCCAAGAAATCCATTAGAATGAAACTTCTTCACGCGTTTCACGCCAATGTGACCAAGATGATAGTACCACGAATATGTAGAAATGTCAACATTCATTTTTATTCATTTAGCATCTATATATGTTATGAACATGTATATCACTACTATTGAGATTCAATAAGAATAAAACATACATCTTAGGTGTACAACCATAAAATATATTAGACATATAAATGAAATAACCATTATTCTCAGACTTGAATGAATAACCATCTTGCAATAAAAAAGATCCAGAAAAAATATTCACGGCTCAATGGAGGCACCAAATATCAATTATTTAGATTTAAAACTAATACCGAGGGTTGCCTGAGAGGCAGCATGCTGACGACGATCACATCGACCTTGGATCCATTTCCAACATGCATCGTCACCTCGTCTCTTGCCATTCTTCGTTTATTGCACGGTTCTTGTTCCGAGTTACAAATATGAGCAACCAAACCAGTATGAAATTCTAAGAAACTGCTACGATTACTAGTAAGGTACACATCAATAACATATCAAATATACATTTCTTCTTGATGTTACCAGCCTTCAGATCCGCCAACTATTTAGGGTAGTTACGCTTCTATTGTACATTTACCTAGGAGTAGAAGAATTAAGTATCAGTTTTAGGACCGGCCTTGGGCTTCTTTGCAGGCGCGTCAACTTTCTTGCCGCCCTTGTTCTTAGACGTGCTCTTCTTCTTGAAACTAGTGGTCTTGTTTACCATCAATACTTGGTGCTCTTTTCTTGATTTATATTTAACCAGTTTTGAGCATGGAGAAGAGCTCAGGCAGCATCTTAGTCATGCACTGCATGTTGTAGTTCATCACGAAGTTATTGTAACTTGGTGGTAGTGATTGGAGAACGTAATTAATCCCCAGTTCGTTAGGAATCGTTATTCCCAAATCATGGATTTTCTTCACGTGCCTAGACATCTTGAGCATGTGCTCACTAACGGAGCTATTCTCTTCCATCTTGCAGGTAAATAACTTCTCAGAAGCGTCATAGGTTTTGACAGTCGCATGAGGCTCAAATATCACTTTGAGCTCCTTAATGATTTGGGAAGGGTCGTGGTTTTCAAACCTCTTTTGAAGCTCTGATTCTAAATTGTACAAAATGCACAATTAACTACATTTTTGTCCTCTTTCCGAGAGTGATAAACATTTTTAACGTCCTCGGGAGATTCCTCTGCAAAGGAACGCCAAACTACATTGTCGTCCTCTCTCCGAGAGCGATAAAAAAAATTAACGTCCTCGGGAGATTCCTCTGCAAGGGGTTCACCCAGTGGTGCATCGAGCACATAGGTCTTTTGACCAACATTGAGGACAGTCCTTAGATTGCGGAACCAGTCTGTAAAGTTGCTTCCATTGTTTTTCAACTTTTCTTTCTCTAGGAATGCATTAAAGTTGATTGCATGTGGCGCCATGATCTACAACATATTTGTAAGGACATATAGGCTAAGTTCATGATAAATTAATTTTAAATTTTAATTCTAAATTAATAGGTGAACTCCCACTAAAAAAATATCCCTCATGATGCCTTAGTGATTACATGAATCAAATCCACTATACCAAATCTGATCTTCACGAGTGAAGATGTAGTTTCAAACGCAAACAGAAAAGTGTTCATCATATCATTCATATGACCCATGCTTTACTTTTCGGTTTTCCTTATTCCGAGGCCATGTCTGTACATGCTAGTCCCAAAAAGTTAAATCCACGTATTGCATGCACACGTAGAATCTGGCTTGCACCTATTGCATGCGCACGTAGAATCTACCACACCCGACCATCACGTGATGCTTCGAAATGACGAGCCTTTGCAAAGCTATATACTTAAGGAAGAACACATTAATTCCTGATATTAAGTGAGAGGGTCTGTGGCACGGCAGCTCTCCCGTACCAATGGTCGTTAAATTTAATATAAATCTGCAAAACTTAATTTTCCTTAGCAAAATCTTGACACGCCTTTAAACTGCGAAAATGAGAGTAAAAATGGAGAGAGATTTACCTACTATTCTCCTAGCTGCATAGGATATTTGAACACTCTTTATTAGCACACAAAATAGAACGAAAATGAAACAAAGAAACTAAGACGAACATAAAAAACTTTTATTTCACATGGGTTGTCTCCCATGAAATACTTATAGCTAAGGTCAATTAGCTTGACCCAGATGGTGATCATTTTAGTTTGAAAGTGAACCACCCACTCGAAAGTATTTATCTTTCAAAGTAATGGCCCCATCTTCATTAGTTTGAGCCTTCTTCTTTGTAAGAAAGTGAACTACAAATGGTTCTCTAGAAGGTAATCCTATTCTCAAATTCCCTTCATGCAAGTTAACCAAGTCTTTAATTGTTCTTAAAAATGTCCTACCAAAAATTTTAGGCGCTATAGGATCTTCAGGCATATTGATACGTCCAAAACGTATCTACTTTCCCGAACACTTTTGCTATTGTTTTGCCTCTAATTTGTGTATTTTGGATACAACTAACACGGACTAACGCTATTTTCAGCAGAATTGCTCTGGTGTCTCGTTTTTGTGCAGAAATTCAACTTTCAGGAAAATCCTCGGAATTTATGTCGAAGGGCTTATTTTTCCAGAAGAATCACGGAGCCAGAAGGGCAGGCCTGGGGGAGGCCCAGGCCCCCCAGACACTAGGCCGGCGCGGCCTAGCGTGTGGCCCCCTCGGCCAGCCTCTGACGCCCCCCTCTGGACTACTTAAGGGTTTCGATCTAAAAACGCGAGACGGGAAGTCGAAGTCGCCAAAAACCATCCAGTACGCCACCACCGTCGCGAAACTCCGCCTCGGGACCAGAAACTCCATTCTGGGACTCCGCCGGGACGGGGAATTGGAGGGGATCATCGCCGCCATCACCACCGACGCCTCTCCATCGACCAGCCATGTTTCCCCCATCCATGTGTGAGTAATTCCCCCGCTGTAGGCTGAAGGGGATGGTAGGGATTGGATGAGATTGATCATGTAATAGTCATAAGATTGTTAGGGCATGGTGCCTAGTATCCGTAGATGGTACTTTTATGATATTGTTGCAACTTGTTATGCTTAATGCTTGTCACTAGGGCCCGAGTGCCATGATCTCAGATCTGAACATGTTATTGTTTCATCATGATATGCGTTGTTTTATGATCTTACCTGCAAGTTGTATACACACGTGATGACCCACAAGTATAGGGGATCGCAACAGTCTTCGAGGAAAGTATTACCCAATTTATTGATTCGACACAAGGGGAGACAAAGAATACTTGTAAGCCTTAACAGCGGAGTTGTCAATTCAGCTGCACACTGGAAACAGACTTGCTCGCAAGAGTTTATCGAGTAGTAACGAGTTTTATAGCGATAACGGTAGCGAGATAACGCAGCAGCAGAGTAACAAAGACAGCGGTAGTGATTATAGTAAACAGCAGGATTAAAATATCGTAGGCACGGGGACGGATTTAACGGGCGTTGCATGGATGAGAGAAACTCATGTAACAATCAAAGCATGGGCATTTGCGAGATAATAATAAAACGGTATCCAAGTACTAATCAATCAATAGGCATGTGTTCCATATTTAGTCGTACGTGCTCGCAATGAGAAACTTGCACAACATCTTTTGTCCTACCAGCCGGTGGCAGCCGGGCCTCTAGGGAAACTACTGGATATTAAGGTACTCCTTTTAATAGAGTACGGGAGCAAAGCATTAACACTCCGTGAACACATGTGATCCTCACATCGCTACCATCCCCTCCGGTTGTCCCGATTTCTGTCACTTCGGGGCCATTGGTTCCGGACAGCGATGTGTGTATACAACTTGCAGGTAAGATCATAAACAACGAATATCTTCATGAATCAATAACATGTTCAGATCTGAGATCATGGCACTCGGGCCTAGTGACAAGCATTAAGCATAACAAGTTGCAACAATATCATAAAAGTGACATCTACGGATACTAGGCACTATGCCCTAACAATCTTATGACTATTACATGACCAATCTCATCCAATCCCTACCATCCCCTTCAGCCTACAGCGGGGAATTACTCACACATGGATGGGGGAAACATGGCTGGTCGATGGAGAGGCGTTGGCGGTGATGGCGGTGAAGATCTCCTCCAATTCCCCGTCCCGGGGAGTGCCGAACGGAGACTTCGGCTCCCGAGACGGAGTTTCGCGATGTGGCGGCTCTACGGAGGGTTTCACGCGACTTCGACTTCTCTCCGTGCGTTTTTAGGTCGAGGCCGATAAGTAGTCCGAAGGGGGCGTCGGAGGCCGACCGAGGGGCCACACGATAGGGCCGCGCGGGCCCCCTAGGCCGCGCCGCCTTATGGTGTGGGGCCCTCGGGCCTCCACCTTACTTGTCCTCCCGGCTCCGTCGATATTCTGGGAAAATAGGGCCTTCGCATAAATTCCGAGGATTTTCCCGAAAGTTGGATTTACTGCACAAAAACGAGACACCGGAGCGGTTACTGCTGAAAACAGCGTTAGTCCGTGTTAGTTGTATCCAAAATACACAAATTAGAGGCAAAACAATAGCAAAAGTGTTCGGGAAAGTAGATACGTTTTGGACGTATCAACTCCCCCCAAGCTTAGCTTATTGCTTGTCCTCAAGCAATTCAGTTAACAACTCAGCGATAAAAGAACTTTCACGAACACATTTGTTCATATGATGTATATATTCTCATGCTATGGCTAATACTCAAGCAGTTCATAATGAGACA
>NC_061508.1:304947782-305071151 GCF_022539505.1 Lolium rigidum
CGCACGACGAGGTCCGGCGGAGGCGTCAGCGCTCGCGGCGGCGAAACTCGTGCAAGCACGGTGGACGAAGAGCGGGGCGAGAGCGCAGAGGCGGGAGCACTATGCGCGAAGGTAGGAATGCGAAGAAGAGAAAGAAGAAGGGGGCAAAGAAGAGAAGGAGAGAGAAGATGGGCGAAACTGGCCGTAACACGTTTGCTCCTGCGTTCCGCGACGGTTCGTCACTGGCCGCTACGTGGCATAGAGATACACGCGAAAAGAGAAGGCCACACGAAGGCGCACACGGATGCGAAGCGGTGAGTGATCTCGTAGCTGTGCATTAAATGGGCGCGCAGGGTCAATACGAAGTGACAACCGACACCGTCGACAAATGGGCGCATGTCTCGAAGGTGCACGGAACCCGATATATTCTCGACTCCGCTGAGGAGAGACTTAATGACTAAGATACCGAGAAGATGCCGGAGAATGCCTATGAAAGGTAGAAAATCTAAATCCCAGCAAAGATGCCGATTTAAGCCAAGAGCTGAGAAAGTTAAACCCTATCCAAAGATACGGAAACCGGCATGGTCTCCAGAGATAGAATCCGGCGTACTATACCAGCTTCGGGGACTAATGTTAATGACCCCGCATGCCAAAGGTATGCCATACCGGATGGTCTCACCTTCAAGATACCTATTTAATATTCATACCGGAATAAAAGATAGAGCTTGGCTATAGCTGTTTGTGATCCCAAGAGGGGTATACCTGGAACTGTGGAGAGATACCGCGCACCGGAAGGAAGAGTATGTCGGCTGACTGGTCAAAGATTCCGTCAGGAGCTAAAGGACAAGGATGAGCTAAGCAAAGTAGCTTTAAACACGAAGGAGACAAAGAAGAGGATGACGGTCAAAGGCTTCAGGACGCTGGCCTGAAGGCTGAAGAAGACCCTGCACATCTGTGATGCCAGTAGCTATAAAGTATCTTAAAGTAGCTGAGTTCACAAAGATCCCATTAGGTTTCTTGTTCTCGTAGTCACCCTCTCCTTGGCGCAGCAGAGGGCAACCCTTTCTTCATACTGCCACGATTCAAGAGAAAACTGACTGTGGGAGACTCAATGAACATGGAGGTGATCTAGAGCGAGTTCGTCCTTGTGTCTTAGGCATAGATGCATGCTGGATAGCGGTCTATGTACTTTGTCGTAATGCCCTGATTAAATCTCATAGTGATCATCATAGTGATAAAATTGTTTCTTGTTTTCAAAATAAAAGCTCTAGCACAAATATAGCAATCCATGCTTCCCTCTTCGAAGGGCCATTCTTCTACTTTTATGTTGAGTCAGTTTACCTACTTCTTTCTATCTTAGAAGCAAACACTTGTGTTAACTGTGCATTGATTCCTACATACTTGCTTATTTGCATTCATCATATTACTTTGTTATGACAATTATCCATGAGATATGCATGTTGAAAGTTGAAAGCAATTGCTGAAACTTATATCTTCCTTTGTGTTGCTTCAATGCCTTTACTCTGAATTTATTGCTTTATGAGTTAACTCTTATGCAAGACTCATTGATGCTTGTCTTGAAAGTACTATTCATGAAAAGTCTTTGTTATATGGTTCAGTTGTTTACTCGTTGTCTTTACCATTGCTTTGAATCACTTCATTCATCTCATATGCTTTACAATAGTATTGATCAAGATCATGTTGGTAGCATGTCACTTAAGAAATTATCCTTGTTATCGTTTACCTACTCGAGGGCGAGTAGGAACTAAGCTTGGGGATGCTTGATACGTCTCCAACGTATCTATAATTTCTGATGTTCCATGCTAGTTTTATAACAATACCTACATGTTTTGTTCACACTTTATATCGTTTTTATGCATTTTCCGGAACTAACCTATTAACAAGATGCCGAAGCGCCGCTTCTCGTTTTCTGTTGTTTTTGGTTCCAGAAAGGCTGTTCGGGCAATATTCTCGGAATTCGACGAAACGAAGACCAAACATCATAATTCACCGAGACGGACCAGGGCACCAAAGGGGAGCCGGAGAGGGGCCAGGGGGGCTCCACACCACCTGGCGGCGCGGCCAAGGAGGGGGGCGCGCCCAGGTGTGGGGAGCCCACCTTTGGCACCCCCTCGCGCCGCCTCTTCGCCCGTAAGACCCCTCGTGACCTAAAACTTTGAGACGGATCGACGAAAACTCCAGAAAGACTCCAGGGCGCCGCCGCCATCGCGAAACTCCAATTCGGGGGACAGAAGTCTCTGTTCCGGCACCCTGCCGGGACGGGGAATTGCCCCCGGAGCCATCTCCATCGACACCACCGCCATCTCCATCAACGCTGCTGCTCCCATGATGAGGAGGGAGTAGTTCTCCCCCGAGGCTAAGGGCTCTACCGGTAGCTATGTGGTTAATCTCTCTCATGTACCCCAATACAACAATCTCATGAATTGCTTTGCATGATTGAGATCCATATGATGAGCTTTGTATCGCTATTAGTCTATGTGCTACTCTTGTGATGTTATTAAAGTAGTCTATTCCTCCTCCATGATGTAATGGTGACAGTGTGTGCATCATGTAGTACTTGGCGTAGGTTATGATCATAATCTCTTGTAGATTATGGAGTTAATTATTACTATGATAGTATTGATGTGATCTATTCCCCCTTTCATAGTGTAATGGTGACAGTGTGTATGCTATGTTAGTACTCGGTCTAAATTGCAAAGATCTATTATGCTCTAAGGTTACTTAAATATGAATGCTGAATGTTGTGGCGCTTGTTAACTCCGGCTTGAGGGAGCTCTTGTAGCCCTACACAATGAATGGTGTTTGTTATCAAACAAGAGCATATGTAGCACAAGTGAGGAGAAGTTATTTATTTATTATGTGATCAATGTTGAGAGTGTCCACTAGTGAAAGTATGATCCCTAGGCCTTGTTTCCAAATACCGCAAACATCGCTTGTTTATCTGTTTTATCGCATCTTTACTTCCTTCAATATTACCACCATCTATACCACCTGTGTTTTACTATCTCTTCGCCGAACTAGTGCACCTATACATCTGACAAGTGTATTAGGTGTGTTGGGGACACAAGAGACTTCTTGTATCTTAATTGCAGGGGTTGCTTGAGAGGACTATCTTTGACCTCTACCTCCCTGAGTTCGATAAACCTTGGGTGATTCACTTAAGGGAAACTTGCTGTTGTTCTACAAACCTTTGCTCTTGGAGGCCCAACACTGTCTACAAGAATAGAAGCACACGTAGACATCAGTCTCCGGTGCCGGACCAGGGTCGTCGTTTCTAGCCGCGGCAGAGCCTGTGCACATCTTCTCTGACTTCCAGCCATCTCCATTGTCTGCCATGATGGAGGTAAGGGGAAACTCCTCTGCTCTGCTATAGTGTTAGATTCATGTTGGTAAAACTAGTTGGGTTCTATAAGACCGTTTATAATGCATAGATCTTGTTTGAGTAGACCGACCATCTCCAGCTTGTGCATCATGCCGCAGAACTCATCATTTGCATACAAGCTTGGATCTTGACGGTGCACAAGAGAGCAGTTAGGCATGTTGTTTTTCCTCCTGTCATGTACGGTCCTATGTTACAACAAGATCAGGAGAGGATGTCCAACCTAAACTACATCTACAATTGCAACGATGCAGAGGCTATCCAGATGAGAAGAGCCCCTTTCTATGCACTTGTGAAAACGTTCAAGTCTAGAGGACTGCTGGTTGATAGCATCCACACCTCTATCGAAGAACAAGTCGCAATGTTTCTTCATGTCGTGGGTCATAACCAGAGGTTCAGGGTTATCCATAGCACGTACAGGCGATGCACGGAGACTATCTCTCAGTACTTCCAACAGGTGTTGTATGAAGTTTGGGAGCTCAGAGGTGAAATGATCAAGCCAGCATCAATGAACACACCACCCAAGATCAAGAACATCTACAAGTGGTTCCCGTATTTCAGGGTGAGTACAAAGTCATGTTCATTCTACTTATCAGATGTGTGGTACTATCACAAACATGACGGTATGCTAATTGTTTGACAGGATTGCATTAGGGTTATTGATGGTACTCATGTGACTGCAAAGGTGCCGAGATCAATGTTTGCAACATTCACTACACCAGCCAGAACGTGCTAGCAGCTGTGGATTTCGATGTGAGGTTCACGTACGTGCTTGCTGGCTGGGAGGGTTCAGCTCATGACGCAAGCATCCTGTCCGACAGCTTGTCAAGGCTTGATGGGTTGCAAATTCCTGAGGGTAAGTTCTACCTTAGAGATGCTGAATATGCATGCCGATCTAGTATTCTACCTCCCTTCGGGAAAACAAGGTAACCTCAACAAGTTTACTACAAGGAACCAACCTCAGAATGCGAAAGAGTTGTTCAATCTGAGACACTCAAGCCTTAGAGTCACTATTGAGAGGGCCTTTGCTGCATTGAAGAACAGGTTCAAGGTCATTGCCCGTAAAACCGTTCCACACTTTTGACACTCAAGTAAAGCTGGTCCTTGCTTGATGTATTCGAAGAAGAAGAAGAAGAAGAAGAAGAAGAAGAAGAAGAAGAAGAAGAAGAAGAAGAAGAAGAAGAAGAAGAAGAAGAAGAAGAAGAAGAAGAAGAAGAAGAAGAAGAAGAAGAAGAAGAAGAAGAAGAAGAAGAAGAAGAAGAAGAAGAAGAAGAAGAAGAAGAAGAAGAAGAAGAAGAAGAAGAAGAAGAAGAAGAAGAAGAAGAAGAAGAAGAAGAAGAAGAAGAAGAAGAAGAAGAAGAAGAAGAAGAAGAAGAAGAAGAAGAAGAAGAAGAAGAAGAAGAAGAAGAAGAAGAAGAAGAAGAAGAAGAAGAAGAAGAAGAAGAAGAAGAAGAAGAAGAAGAAGAAGAAGAAGAAGAAGAAGAAGAAGAAGAAGAAGAAGAAGAAGAAGAAGAAGAAGAAGAAGAAGAAGAAGAAGAAGAAGAAGAAGAAGAAGAAGAAGAAGAAGAAGAAGAAGAAGAAGAAGAAGAAGAAGAAGAAGAAGAAGAAGAAGAAGAAGAAGAAGAAGAAGAAGAAGAAGAAGAAGAAGAAGAAGAAGAAGAAGAAGAAGAAGAAGAAGAAGAAGAAGAAGAAGAAGAAGAAGAAGAAGAAGAAGAAGAAGAAGAAGAAGAAGAAGAAGAAGAAGAAGAAGAAGAAGAAGAAGAAGAAGAAGAAGAAGAAGAAGAAGAAGAAGAAGAAGAAGAAGAAGAAGAAGAAGAAGAAGAAGAAGAAGAAGAAGAAGAAGAAGAAGAAGAAGAAGAAGAAGAAGAAGAAGAAGAAGAAGAAGAAGAAGAAGAAGAAGAAGAAGAAGAAGAAGAAGAAGAAGAAGAAGAAGAAGAAGAAGAAGAAGAAGAAGAAGAAGAAGAAGAAGAAGAAGAAGAAGAAGAAGAAGAAGAAGAAGAAGAAGAAGAAGAAGAAGAAGAAGAAGAAGAAGAAGAAGAAGAAGAAGAAGAAGAAGAAGAAGAAGAAGAAGAAGAAGAAGAAGAAGAAGAAGAAGAAGAAGAAGAAGAAGAAGAAGAAGAAGAAGAAGAAGAAGAAGAAGAAGAAGAAGAAGAAGAAGAAGAAGAAGAAGAAGAAGAAGAAGAAGAAGAAGAAGAAGAAGAAGAAGGAGGTTGTGGTAACTAGCTATGTTACCATAACATCACACTTTCAAAATAGAATAAGTCTACAAGCTAATTATTATACCCATCCATGATGAAGGTAGTAACATAGAGTAATATCATGCATATGACACTACTCTATGTTACTCCCCAGTATAACTAGTTTTAGCTGACAATACCAGCGCAGATTTAATTAGGCGTGTGCGTTAGTGGGGACAGGAGCCGTCACTCTCACATTTGCTATCGCTGCCACGCAACACTGACAGCTGCCACGCAACACTGACAGCATGGCTAGGTCTGATATGCGTCGTCATGTACACACGTCAAACCTGTGGAAGATATCTGCAAAGAGGTGCCATCTGCAAATCATTCTCTAGTGCAGTGGATTCTTACGGCTTCGTTCCCCACCGTTCGTTCTTCAGTAAGGAAGAACTAAAGAACCATCATCGTCTTGATCTGTTCGTTTCCATGGCTTTGCCAAGCTAGCTACAGTCTCCCGTACCAATTTCAGATTGGCTCGGCATCAAAACGATTCCCTGCATACAGATCTTGAAGATTGGTTTGCCCCCAAAAGGGAAATGCGTTTTCATCCCAACTTTCCATGGAGTCTGTGCAATTGTGCATCCCTGATTGACTTGAGCATCATCAATCGCCCCCTCTTTTTCATAACAGAGTCTTGTATCCATGCATTGCCTCCAAGCAACACCCCACGGTGCTTAGCTCGTGTTAAATACTGCCATGGCATCCACTGGCTATAAATACGAGGCACGTAGTACACTTGTAAGTTGTAACCATCAGCCAGTAATCATTCACCCGGGGAAGGAGAAGAGTGTCCTGTACTGGGACTGGGAGATCGATAATAGCGCGATGGGGAAGAACGGCAACCTGTGCTGCTTCTCCTTACTGCTGCTGCTTTTTGCCGGGTTGGCATCCGGTGATCACCAGGTTCTGTTTCAGGTACGCATTTCGACTTGATCTGTGTGTTTTGGTTCCGCGGCGAAGAGAATCTGAGCTCAAGAGCTTAATTAACCATGAGAATGAGGATCTGTTGATGGCGTCCTGCTGCAGGGGTTCAACTGGGAGTCGTGGAAGCAGAGCGGCGGGTGGTACAACATGATGATGGGGAAGGTCGATGACATCGCCGCCGCCGGAGTAACGCACGTCTGGCTGCCGCCGCCGTCGCACTCAGTCTCCAATGAAGGTTTCCTCCTGTTCCTCCCTCTTCCCCAAGATTAATTCGTGTCTGAAC
Source organism: Lolium rigidum (assembly GCF_022539505.1). Lineage (NCBI taxonomy): Eukaryota > Viridiplantae > Streptophyta > Magnoliopsida > Poales > Poaceae > Lolium > Lolium rigidum. The sequence continues at coordinate 304,954,609 of NC_061508.1, forward strand.
ATCAGAAGCAAACAGAAAAAATGGGGAAGGAATAACCGGAGTGGAGAACATGCTAACTTCGATTGCAACGTGCAGTATGATTTGCCATAGTCGTTTACCTAACTGTAAACATAACTAAGTTCGTGTTCAATCAAGTTCTTACATCGCTTGATTGGAATGATTGCGTGATTTGCGCATATGAGTTATAAGTTAGATTGTAACTGAGTTTTTTTTTCAGTTGCAAGTAGAGTAGCAACCGAAACTTTTTCAGTTACAAGTGGAGATGCAACTAATAAAGTTATTTGGGCTGTTAGATTTCTTTTGTGATTGATGCTAGTCATCATGTTGCAACTGAGATTTGATGACATCACCTGATTAAGAACAAAGTTAGTTCTCAATGGATTGAGAAATAGTCACTGTCGGGCCTAGCTCGGGAGGTTGACGGCCCCCTCTTCGTTGCTGGCAGAGGTCAGGTCCCCGCGGCGGCAGGCTCCTCTCGCGTCCATGGCGGTGGCTCGGCTGTTGGAAGCGAGCGCAGCGGATGGCGACGCTCTGGTAGCTATGCGCTCAGGCAGGGAAAATTCCGTGAGGGCGCGGGCTTCGGCGCGCCCGTCGCCTGGAGTTTAGACCAGGGGCCGCGGCCCCCTTTCTCGAGCCGTTCCGCGCCTCCTCCGCTAGATCGGATGCCTCCGACAGCCCGTCGATCTTGCAGCGTGAGTCCCCTCTTCGCCCGACATCCATATCTGGTGTCAGCGCCAGCCGTTGTGGCTGCGGGCCGCCCTTGATTTTGGAGGAGTTCTGTCACCGAGTGATCTGCATGGGATAGACACTGGTGAGGTCGGAGGTCGTCTAGTCGGGTGCAGGAGCCTTGTGTTGGTTGTGGCATCGGTGCTCTGTTGGGGTCCGGCGGCCCGAGGAGTTTGGTTTCCGGGGTGGCGGCCACGGTTGGTGGGAACCTTGCTGGTTGGCGGGCGAGCCAGAGGTTCGGGTGCTGGCTAGTGGAAATGGTATTACGAGAGATGTGGCCTCGTCGAGCGATTCTCCGTGGCAGCAGTGTGGTCGCTGTTTTGGCGGTGCTCCATGCCCTATGCGGGAGGTGGAGAGGTCTTTCCGAGAAGAAAATCTTGCTCGGGTCTTCCCGAGACGCGACATCGACATCGGTCGATGGACGTTGTCCCCTTCTTGAAGCCGTCGTTGCGTCTCTTCCCGGCTATCCTAGGTGCTCCGGGCGAAAGCCCAAGATCCTCGGATTGGATGGTGGTGGCGCTCTTGCGTCGCTCTCTTCTTGAAGACACTGCCTTGGAGCTCACGGCGTGCGGCTCTCTGCTGGTTGGGTGGTGGAGGTGCGAGGCTTCTTCGGATGGCGTTGTCTCTTCATTTGACGTTCTTCAGCAGTTTGGTGTGCGCTCTACTCCTTCGTTGAGCTTCATTGGTGTTGCATCGTGGTATGTAAGCACCGTTTCGGTTCCTGGTGGTGGTCGGTCTGTGGTGGCGTCGCCTGCGATGGGGAGGGTTGTCGCCAGCGTGCGTGTTCGTTGGCTCGCTCGTTGGGTGAGCTCCGGCCCGACACTATTGTTGTCAGTTTCTGTCCCGAGTCTATGTACTCGTTGTAATAGCCGTGCCCATTGTTCCCTCGTAAGTTGGGTTCAGCACTTTGTACCTTATCGTGGGAAGTTATTAATTTAATCTTTGGCCTATTATCTAAAAAGAATATAACAGTACATGCATACACTACAGGTTACATGCCTGGTCGTCTGTACGACATCGACGCGTCCAAGTACGGCAACGCGGCGGAGCTCAAGTCTTTGATTGCCGCGCTCCATTGTAAGGGTGTGCACGCGATCGCCGATATCGTCATCAACCACCGGAGCGCCGACTATAAGGACAACCGCGGCACGTACTGCCTCTTCGAGGGCGGCACCTCCGACGGCCGCCTCGACTGGGGCCCGCACATGATCTGCCGCGACGACACCGTCTACTCCGATGGCACCGGAAACCTCGACACCGGCGCCGACTTCGCGGCCGCGCCCGACATCGACCACCTCAACGACCGCGTCCAGCGCGAGCTCAAGGAGTGGCTCCTCTGGCTCAAGACCGGCCTGGGCTTCGACGCGTGGCGGCTCGACTTCGCCGGGGGCTACTCCGCGGCGATTGCCAAGGTGTACATCGACGGCACGTCGCCGGACCTGGCCGTGGCCGAGGTTTGGAACACCATGCCGACGTGCGGAGACGGGAAGCCGAACTACGACCAGGACGCGCACCGCCAGAACTTGGTGAACTGGGTGGACGGCGTGGGCGGGGCCGCGTCGGCGGGCATGGTGTTCGATTTTACGACCAAGGGGATCCTGAACGCCGCCGTGGAGGGTGAGCTGTGGCGGCTGATCGATCCTCAGGGAAAGGCTCCAGGAGTGATGGGGTGGTGGCCGGCCAAAGCCGTGACCTTCGTCGACAACCACGACACCGGCTCCACCCAGGCCATGTGGCCCTTCCCCTCCGACAAGGTCATGCAGGGCTACGCCTACATCCTCACACACCCCGGCACGCCATGCATCGTAAGCAAACCACCTTCAGAGCTCACTCTTATTCAGCCACGACCATTTCTTCAGGTACTAACATAGCTGTTGTGCCGATTATCTGCGTGCAGTTCTACGACCATTTCTTCGACTGGGGATTCAAGGAGGAGATCGCGGCGCTGGTGGCGGTGAGGAAGCGCAACAGCATCACGGCGACGAGCGAGCTCAAGATCCTCATGTACGACGGTGACGCCTATGTCGCCGAGATCGACGGCAAGGTGGTGGTGAAGATCGGCTCCAGGTACGACGTCGGGTCCGTGATCCCCGCCGGGTTCGTGAACTGCGCCCACGGCAACGACTACGCCGTCTGGGAGAAGACCGGCGCCGTGGGAACCCTGCAGCAGAGCTGAAGCCTCGGCTGATCCACCTTCGGATCGAGAATGGTTTGAAGTACAGGATTTATTTTCTGCTATACACACGCCGATACGAGTAGCTATGATTAATGATTTAACTATGTATACGGTAGTAAATAAAAAAGCGAGGAGATGAAGAGGAATAAGAGGGCAATTGCGCCGTTTTTATGGTTCGATGAACTGTACACAATCAAATTTACTTTCTACTTGGCTCAACAAAATGTTACTTTGTACCGGACATTGAGTTATCTTTTGTTGGATGCTTCTGCATAAAAGTGTTCAGAAAAATAAAAAGAACGAAAAGTTCAATAACTATTCACTTGGGTGCAGAAGTTTTGACAAAAAAAAGTAAGTTCAGATCGTTTGTCATTATCTTACTACGCATGCTGAGTATATGATGAACATACTAGGATGAACTATATGATTTAAATGCCTTTTCTGACTCCTAAAAGAACAAGATGAGTCAAAAGTTAAGCCATCCTCACCAGATACTTCAACTAATCCAAACAAGAGCAATGGAAGCCGCAACAGCTACCAATTATTAGCGCTTGGCTACTGCACATGCTAAGGCTTTGAAAGATGAGGTATATTCGATTCATGAACATATCATAATGATATCAAGGTTCCAGTATTAAACATGGCGGGATGTCAGGCGGTAAGAAACAATAAGCCAATGGTTTCTCTGAGGAATAATAAGAAAAGTTGAGCCATCCTCGGTATATACCCATATAGTGCCATTAATCCAAACAAATCCAGCAATAGAAGCCACAACAGCGACCAATCGTCAATTTATTATGCTGCAAAGCATTGCCTCAAATAGGCAAATACGCACTATTTTATTGCTTTGTTACATTGCATCCTATACATTGCTGGAGAAACCCAGGAACATGAAGATTGCATTGCAAGTGGAGGAGCAGGCAGGGGCTCTACCAAAGGAACATGATAACCGTTACACAGCCAGTGGAAAAGTGCAACATGTCCAAGGGGGCAAACCGCGCCTCCATGGAACTGCCCGTTGCCGCTGACAAACAGTGGAATCACCATCTGGAGCCTCGGAAACCAGGCGAGGCTACTCCTATGCCAGTATTTCCGGAAGTAAATGGATTACATGCCCCCACATTTTGCCACTTCACCTCCAGGAGAAAAAGAGATAGGTTTTACTTGGGACGCTTGCGGTATGGGTACAGGATATCATCCACCGTATCTTTGACATATGTCCCAACTTTATTCATGTTCCTAACCACACCATTGGCCACGAGTCCAGCATTTCTCTGGAATCTGCAGGTTCAGTTAAAAAAATCGCCATTTGTTAAATTTTGATGAAAACCTATGGATTGAAGCAGAGTTTGAACAATAACAGAAACGCACTTGGTTAGGAAATCATCTCCTGTCTGCCCAGGTTTATTTCCACGTGCTTGAGTATTCCCAGGTTTGTTTGCATGTGCTTGAGTATGCCCAGGTTTCAATGCATTTGCTTGAGTAGCTGCAGAATTATCCAGATAAGTAAAATTTCAAGAAATAATCACGCTGAAGTCTGGATACATGCTTTCTTTCATGAAGAGAAAGTCTTATTGACCAACGTGTAAATAAGTTCAGTTTCATGCACATTGGAGAGGTATACTTTTCCAAGTGATAGGATTGTTTCAACTAAGAATTCACAATGGATGTTAGGATCCAGTTCCTCCAATCATCACAAGAAGTTAGTTAAGCTACAATTTCTGATGCTCTATTACAGTGAGCATTTTCTGTCTACTAAAGCAACATAGACTTTCAGAACCACATTTCATGGATTTGAATCATGCAATAACCAAGGATGCAACACCAGCATAACCATTCATTTCTTCATTAAGCTTAGTTCTCAGTTCCAACTAACTTCCGACGAGGCCTCAAAGTGGGTTTCAAGCATATGCATTGTAGGGCCAATAACTCATTACATTCTACAGGCAAGGCAGCTGATTCATTCTTAAGAGAAATTTAGTTTATTACACTGCACCTACAGTACAGAGCCACCGAAGGCAAGCTTAACAAGCTGAGAACCTCTGGCAGTGGTATAAGCCATACCTTTGGGGTTGCTATCATAGAATTATTATAATACATGGCTACAGACGTGTCAGGCAAATAAAATAAATGTTTTCTTTACCTTCTTTTCTAAGGTGAGCTGGAGCTTGGGCTGGTGCTTGTTTAGTTGGGGCTCTGTCTGCCAATAGCTGCAGGGACACATAATTTATCATTTTACATAAACTAACATACGATGCTCATCGAAGCAGTTTCAATACTAATATTAAATAAATGCTAAGGAAAAGATCAGGAGTACTGTGATTGAGAAAAGAAGAGAAGTGTGATCAACTCACAATTGTAGCGAAATACAGTATGCAAATTTTCATGAACACACCAACCATTTTTTACATAATACTACAGAACTAGGCTTGGATGCTGAACTATTTTGTCATCACAAATCAGCTGTCAATCATATTTTAGGATATGCCTGCTACCAGGAGTCTAGGACAATCCATACAGCATGCACTAGCAATCCATATTGCTTGCTTGTGAACTGATAAGTTACACATAATTTCAGTGCAATAACATGCTTAAGAAAAAATACCTCAACACCAACGCAAATAGGCAGCTCTGCATGCTTCTCTCCTTTTCCGGGAGGATTATCCTTGTCATCTAGGTATATGGAATATCCAGCGCATGCATATTTGAAGTTGGAAAGGTGGCGACCTTCTTGGATAGCTCCCAGCTCAATTTCTCCGACCATGCGATCAGGAACTGGTAGTCAAGCAGTTATAAATTACAAAAATCAATTGAGGGCAGGTGGTCAAATTGAGTCAACTGTCGGTATTGATACCAAGAGACATCAAATCTATTTATACATGGTACAAAGGTGACATATCGTGATATGAAGCAGCACTTATGCAGAGACTATCACAATTCACACAGAAACCCCAAATCCGATACAAAGTGACATAAAAACTTTCTTGCACTGCCCTGGGGAGTGAACAAACAAACCCTGTAGTAGAGAAGAGTTTGGCAGAAGCTTCACGGGAACAATATGCGCAGAGTTATCAAACATGCTAAACATTCTATGATCAGTAACCTACTAGACTGATTGCTAGAGATCTTATTTGGCACTGATGTTATGCGTTAATCTGGGATGCAGTACCTCTTTGGACTATTAGCTGGGTTGGACAGTTCGGCGCTGATTCTAGTTTTCCATTTGTTTGGTTGCAAACTTTGTCTGTTTTCGTTATGCGAGTACCGGGAAATGGGGAAACCCGTTTGGGAAAGAGATGGTTTGCTAGAATCACCAACAATATATCAGTTTGAAGTTTTCAGATGAACCTATGATCTGAATAAAGTGCAATTTTGTCAAATTCTGCATAAGACAGGAGTTGCAACCAAGTTGATTAATTTCTTCACGGCGTGTGGGGAACGGGCATCCCCTATCTGATGGCAACACAGGAACCCTATATCTGTATGCCTCCCCATGGTTAGTGCGCGTGTGCATCACCGCAGAAACCGAAATCTGGCGCAAACCAGAGAGCTCAGCAAAAGCTCAGGGAGCCAGCCTAGATGCCGTGGCTGAACCATGAACAGGAGAACCCTAGCCCAACTACGACCCTAAAACAAGCATCAAGCAATCGAGATGGAGAAGGGTAGGTTGCGTTAGCGCGATTCCCTGACCTTGGGGGATGGAGCGGGTGACGCCGAAGCAGACGGGGCCGCGCCCTTTGGACCGGAGCACCGACGAGTAGAAGAGGCAGCCCTTGCACGACCGCCCCTTCACCAGCCCTGCCCCCTTCACCACCTCTGCTCCAGCCACCGCAGTCGGCGGCGCCGGCGCCGGCGCCGCTGCCGCCGCGCCCTCCCCTGCCGCCGGGACCCCCGCCGCGCCGGCCCCGCTGCCGCCGCCGGCGCGCTCCATATCCGCAAACGGTCAGCAGGGGCGCCGCGTCGGCGTAGTTGTTAGTTGATCTGGGCCGCGGGTTCTTGGAGAGGGAGGAGGGCTTCGCCTTCGAGGTGCCGCCTCTGGTTTTTATTCAGTCGGAGGTGTTTGGTTTTCCATTTCGTTTTGTGCACTTGCCAGAAACTTTGCATTCGGTTTCATAAACTTTCATCAGGGCTTCTTCTTGTTCTCAAAGACAGGTTTAGTGGCATTATTTGTAGATTGAGCTGTAGTTGTAATTCTGAATAAGATACATCTGTAATACTTGTGAATCTGAATCGAAATACATATTTATCTATTTGAGAGACCGGCTGCGTTAACAAAATAATAGTTTGCCGATTCAGAATGCGAGGAACTTTTTTTTTTTCATAGAATTACTGTCCATGAGAATGTGAGAGTATCGAACTATTCCCTTGGCAGGAAAAGAAAGAAGTCATGTAGGAGGTTGTATTCAGCTTGGGCAACACAACATCACCAACACATAGTTTAGTGATAAATGTTAGTGATGACCAATATTTACAGGGAGGCCAAGGAACATAGTTCCTGTACAAATAAGTGGAATATACAAGATTAATTTACATGTAAAGAACGGGCATGCTTCTCGGCAGATTTATCATGCCGGGTACATCAGGTGCAACTACGGTACTCATCATGACTGGAAGAGAGTGACGGTTGCAATGTATCCATTTTTCATCACCTGTTGATCAGTAGAAACAAGAATTGCAATGTTACATCTGAGCGGTAACAAAGTGGTGATACAGTTTGTACCAGAAAAGAAAGTTTGTGGGGCCAAATAAGAAGTAACCACCTCAAAAGCGATATTTTGGTATCCGTACACCAAAGTTGATCCAAATGGATTATTCATGGAGCCTTGCGTCTGGATTGCTGCTCGACCGCAATCACCAAGGATCTCCTGATACAGTTGTATCAACACACATGCGTCAGTTAGAAAAGAAGCGTGGAAATCAAAAGCAATAATATGTTACCATTACCGAGAAACAACATTACCACTTACACAATTGTTACACAACTGCAGCTAAGATAAAAATAACTGTAGCGCTCAAGTAAAAGAAAGATGACACTTTTAGCAAGGGAGCATTAGCCATGATCTGAATTTATTTTTATTTGTATGCTGTTCAATGAAGCATCAGTGAATCATTTATTTGCATGCAAGTTAAATAAGTTTGGCATTCAACCTTTTTTCATGAAGGCAGTCATTCACCATTTGAAAAGAGGGATCTATCTCATAAACCAATCTATAGGGAAAAACAAGTTTGCATAGAGGAAGCACAGTAGAGGAAGCACATAATGAAATGGCAACTCAAAGTAAAGTTCATTGTTACAATCTACATGGCCATCCTGGCAGCGTAAACTCATGGTAAAAATCATACCTTGACTTGTTCCCATTTTGTACGAGGTGTTATGCAATTCTTTGAAACATTACCAGGCTGCTGTGTCCCTTCACCTGAAACAAACAAACAGTTTATTAGTAACAATCTCATCACCAGCAGACAAACTCTACAGCGACCAGTTCAAACCTTCAGCATCGTAGATAACAAAGTTGCATTTCATGTACGAATTGAAATCGGAATGGCCAGGGAAGTTTGTATGTAAAACAAACTTCTTTATCCTGTGTGTCTGCACCAGAACAAAAAAAATCTCAGACAAGCATTCTGATTGAACCTCACAAAAGAAATGTTGCCTGAACGCTGAAGTGTGAGGCACAGTTATATACTATAAAAGCAATCCATACCTGTCCATCAAATAAGATATCTATACCACGCGAGAAGTAATTATAGAAATAGTCTCCACAAAGAGTAGTCCGGGGCCGGAGGTCCGATGCAGAGTGTATTACCATTTGGTCAACCTAGCATAAGAGCACAATATGGTAAGCTTTACAGACGAGAATGTTGTATAGACTTCTTACTGCTTAGGATTTTAGTTTTCCATTATATTGTTCTTTCGATAAAAAAAAAAAGCATATATCACAGAAGAGTTGCCACGTATCAAGAGGTAAAAACTCGTTTGTATATAAAATACTACTATTACAACTAAAAAATCAGAAAACTGCTTTGTCTTAAAACTGTGAGAAGAGCATTCTTTTGCAAGTACAATTCAAACCTCCCAGAGCAATATTCAAGCGCCTGAAATCTTGTCCAACCATGACATTTGACATGCTCCAAGCACACTTTTTCACTTCATTTGATCAATTTTCCACATTGTTTTCTACAAAGTACCAACAATCCCAGGATCTAACACCTAGTATGGTAATATTGAGATGTTCTCGGATCTCTTGGGCCACATATTGAATCGCCTGAGTGCATAGAATAATTTGTTGTACACCGATCTTCGACTTAACAGGATAACTCTGTCTACTCTAGCATGTCGAGGATGTTAGCTTTCTTTTTGTGCCTTATAGGATAAAATATGGAGACCCAAATGCATGCTTCCAATGAATCCACTAGAAAATATGCATACCATGTAATTTAGCATATCTCATGTGTAGCAATTGAAAGGTTAATATGTCATAAACCTCTATGAAAATTCATATTCCAGTCATCCAGTAATAAACATCATCGTAACAAACAGACCTGCTTCTGGTGGATACCACACGGACGACCCAACTCAGTCCAGATATCCTGCCAAAGATACAACGTCATATAAGAAACCCTTAAAGAATGATTCAGAAAAGAAAGAACAGAAGGTACAATGATTTGCACCTGTGGTGATGCTCCAAAAGGAATATGTTGACCCCCGATAGTGAACCAAAGCTCTTCACCAAGCTGAAAACAAGATAAAGCTGTAAAATGGTTTGCTCCCGTAATAAAGATATTCAAGAGAGCTTATATGAATACATATATATATTCTCATATGCGCAAAAGACAGTACTCCCTCCAGCCCTAAATACTTGTCACAGGTTCAATGAATCTAGACACATTTTAGCCTACATTTTTGCTAAATCTGCGACAAGTATTTAGAACCGGAAGGAGTATAATTTTTTGCATGACACATGGACCGGCAGCTGTTCAGCATGCAAGTCTCCATTTACTTATGGCTTATCGGTTTATACACCTTATTAGAAACTAAAAGAGAGAAAGCGCTTGTTTGGGTGTGGCTAGGATTGGCAGTTGTAAAACCAAATGCATGGATTACTGAATTATGAAACAGGAAAATTTCTGCCACTTTCTACAAGATAAATAGGCTGGAAATATCACCGATGAATAGGCAATGTACCTTTGCATGCACTTCCTCCATATATAGACTGCCAGATGGTAATGCAGGCACCACTGCCTTATCCATCAACGACCCAACCCCAACCTTGCTATCAGTTGAGCTATCATATATAGATACCCGGCAAGTAACAGGGGTTGTTCCATCGGAAAATTCCAGGGGCAAATCTGCCACTGCAATTGCAATAAGGCAGCTGAGCTGAAATGCTAAGAATGATACGTACACAGACATGAATGTGACTATTTGTCAGTATACCTTCCCCATTGTTGAAGAAATTTGTATATTGGCCAGGAATAGGGAATGCAAATGATAAACCCTGCAAAAGCTTGTAAGTTAGACAAAACCAAGCAGAGCAAGAACAAAGAACAAAACTTTTAAAAAATATAAATCAAAGCCAGGGCTATTTATCATGACGTACTGGATAGAAGAGGGTATAAATGCCCCTGTCTTTATCAAATATGCCTGGAAAAGTCGGACCAAATAGTGCATAAACAGACACAAAGGTGGCTAACGTGGATGGACCGCTGAAAGAAGAAAAGAGAGAAGGAAACTATGAGTAACATAGCACATAGCCTTTTGATGAGTGGTTAAGACAAAAATGAGTGGCCATGCCACATATAAGTTCCACTCAACCCAAGGGTGCTTGAACATAGAACAGCGATACACGAATGCCTGCAAGCACCTCACCCAATCAAAGACGTCGCGTATCTCAATTGCAGTCTCTTAACATCAAAAATCTCTATTAGCCGGAGCCTCTGCAAGAGAAATGAGAAGAAAACTTCAAAATCTACTGAGCCGCTGAAGGGCAGTAAATAAATTTGACCAATCTCATATGTAAAGCCTGTAACTTGTTTCTAAACCACGTTCTTCAAAGCAACTTCTGCAGAATTCAAATTACTATGACACTTACAAATTAAAAGGATTTGCATTGTACATTCTAATTTTTAGAAAATAAACCACCCTAATTTGGTTACATAAAGTATAAACATTTCACTACATTATTCGACATCAACAAACAAATACTCTTTTACACATGATTATGTAGAAGGCGGTGCCAAGGATTAACACGGTATAAAGGAGAATCCACGGATGTATGACTGAACTAGCACAAGCATACCTGCGACCAAGGATCGAAGCGTAAATGAAACCCGTGATCCGGAAAGCTTATGACAAAGTCCAACTTCAGGGGCTCCTGAAATCACAGAACAGACAACACCATTGAGTTGAGCTTAATTTGGTGGCTCCGGTGACACATCAAACATGGCTGCCCAACACGAACCTCATCGAAGTACTTCACGTGGACAACATCGTAGATGTTGGGTTGGTGCTCTATCTGGGCAAACGCATCCGAAATCGGCATCCCTGCACCGATCACCGAAGCTCTCGCGTCAGAGGCGACCGTAAAAATCAAAACTTTTAGCTAAGCGGTTGCTTCAAGCACAGGTTTTTCTCCCCCTCTTCTAGCGTACAAACCGGAATACAAGCAACCGCCGGGTCCCGGATTCGTATCCCACCGAGGCGCCGGCGGCGGAGGGTTAGGTAGGGTTGGGGGGTTGGGGACTCACCGAGGGTGAAGGGGCCGACGCCGACGCCGGGGCGGAGGTCGAGGGTGACGGCGCCCATGGCCGTGCCCTCGCAGCGCCGCCGCACGGGCACCGTCGCCGGGGACGGCGACCCGGCCGCCGACCCGGGCCCTCCCCCCGCCATCGCCGGTGATCTCTGCGCCTGCATCGCGGGGTGGACCGGATTATTCCTCTCGTGCGGGGTTTGATCCGATTGGGGTTCGTGTGGGCTTGCGTCTGCTCCAATTCCTTCTACTACTCGCCGAGTACTAGTTTAGCTTAACGAGATGCCAACGGCACGCGAGGCCGTGTTGTCAGCGACAGTGCCGACGACGTGGGGCCCACCTGTCTGTGAGGTTGGCGCCGGCTAAAGTTAACACTTGGCAAGGTCGGGGTTGCTTGTGCTTAAGTTTTGCTTCCTCCTAGGGATTTTCCACATCGTGGCCTCATGGTCATCAAATGTTCAGAATCTTCCTCAAAAAAATATGTCTTCAGAAAATGATCATTCACGGGCTGATTGGTTGCTCGCACCGAAATTCCCCGTTTCTTCCTTTGGCCCACTAGATGACGTATGAGGTGAAACGGAGGCTAGGCATGTTTGTGCACACGTTTGTATGCCAACCAAATTTCATCGTGTAGTTTCGGCCAACTAATTGGTTGGCAACAATGTGCGCTATGCTGGCTGGCGAGGGAAGAATCGGTTGTTTGGTTATGTGCTAAGCAACGATGTTGTTACATAAGGTGCTCTTACCTCTAACTAGCTATTACCAAGAGAGTAGCAAGCGCTCAAGATAACATACATACTTAGATAACTGCACCACATAATCACCATTGGCAAGGCTTACAAACACTACCTGAGAAGAAGCAAGAAGTTACAGGACGATATAAGCCCATAGAACCCCTTGATCAAAAGCAAGGAAGTTCCAGGGCGATATAAGCTCGTAGAACCTCTTGATTAAACACCAGAATGTCTTGTACGCATAAGTTTAGAAGTACCACTACCACTACAGATGGACAAAATAAACAGGCAGGTAAAAGGAGGGTCGTCGCCGCCGCCTAGCCGTATCGGGGCAGGTGTAGAGCCTGGTGGTGGAGCAGTCGGCCTTGTAGATGATCATCTTCAAGGAGAAGGCATGGAGCTTGAACTCCACGACGTCGCTGTAGTGGAGATCTGATGGCTCCCAAGTGCAGGAGATCAATTGTAGTATTTTTTAATAAAGAAAGGTTATCGAACCCACGAGGAGCTGAAGGTATTGGTTAGCAAAAATAACAAAAAAATCAGTAATAATAAAGTAACGGTTTTGGTGTTTTGGGTATATAGTTTGCAATAGAAATAAAGTACGGAAGTAAATAGCAAATAAGTAAATGCTCTCGATGAGAGAAAAGCCCAATCCTCTATGCAGCAACAGGACAAGCTCAAGTTTGTGTGCTTATATGAGACAAAAGTTCCCGAGGCAGCATGGATTCACTAGCATCTGAGTTTTAAACAACATGGTAAATATCTTGTCAAGCTTTATTCAATTAGGGGCGGAGCCTTAGTTAGGTGCAGCCATAAGCATGTGCAAATACACCCCTTATGATGGGTCCTAGAGCTATTTTCATGTGCAAGTATAGGAATCATTAAGACATAAATGTCACATCATAGCCATAAGATTTAGGGTCCCCGACATAAACCCCTCTAATGCAACCCATAGTGTTGGAAGATGGTTTCTGTCATTTCGATCCCTCCAACACTAATGCATTACATCAAAGTGCAGCCCTATGAGCCCATATAGGTGAAGTAATATCTAGTCGATGTTCGCATAAAACCATCATAGAACAACATAAAAGATAGAAAACTTGACCAAATACTCATTGCACATCATATAGAATCGTAGCTAGATCATCCTATACCCTCAGGAACGTGGGGAACTACTCACAAGTGACAAACATGATATGGACCAGAGGCATAATGGTTCCAACACAATCTGAATATATAATCTCCCACCAAATAATGACAAAGTACCAATCATGAACATGCAATAGCACTAAAAACAATATCTGGGGTTCAATTCAACACAAACTATGAGGGGGATGACGTCGATCTCGTAGATGGAGATGCTGGTGATGATGGCGCTGGTGGAGATGTTGATGGAGATGCCTCCTCCCAAGCCAAGGAGGACTGAGGATGTCGATGGTGTCGCTTTCCCCTTCACCGGAGGCACCGGTGCAGCATGATCTGCCCTCTCCTGGAGTAGGAGAAGACTTTCGCCTCCGCCGCCACCTCAATAAATCTTGGGAAAAATATGTCTTAGGTTTTGGGGCGAAACGGAGCGTCTGGAATAAAAGGGGGCGAAACGATGCCCGAGGTGCTAACGGGCATGGGTGGCACGGCCAGGAAGTTGGGTCGCGCCACCTAGTGCCGTTTGCACCCCGTGGCCCCTCTCACATGATTATGTCGCTCCCTGCCTTCCTTCGGGTGAAAAACTGATCATGTATTTTTCCCTCAAATTTTTGCAATCTAGAAAGTCCTGAAACAAATAAAATACGAAAAATGAGGTTTTCCGCCTCCCAGGAATTAAATACCAAAGAAGGGGACTTTGTAAGAAAGTCCAGAAAATCATCTAAAAATGCATAAATAACAATGTATGAAGGTAAATACCAATGAAAACTAATCCTATATGTAGCAATAATGATGATGCAAAATGCACGTATCAAGATCGTACTTGTAGACCACCTGCGCCCAGTTCCGGCTGAAGACCACCTGCCTACCATGGTAGGTGACCTGCTCCCACTCGTCGCAGAACCGGCAGGCAGACAAGGTAGACTACGAGGCAGTGGGATCTTGTTCCACTCCTATAGTGCATCCTGGAACCATGGCGACACAACGAGCATGTGGAGGTCGTCCGTGTTGAGCTGCACATAGAACCTCCACTGCATGAGCGACCTAGCGATGTGCCCCAACTTAGGCTGGCGGCCGACGATGGGAGGTAGCATCAACACTGCCTTCATCCTCCTTGGCACCACTGGCTTCAGAGCGCCCGTCCACCGGTTAAGGACGATGTTGCCCTGGTAGCCAGGTGGAGGGAAGCACCCTTTGCCCACCCTGTCACACTCCAGCTTCACGACCTAGTGAGATAAGAAACTTCGTGTAAGTGGCATGATAAAGAGCTATGGTAGTGCCAATGTGTTGATCACCATCCAGACCATGAGCAGGAGAATGATCAAGAGCTATGGCAGTGCCAATGTGTTGATCACCATCCAGACCATGAGCAGGAGAATGACCAATAGCTATGGCAGTACCAGTGTGTTCATCACCATCCAGACCATGAGCAAGAGAAGAGCTATGACAGTGACAAAAACAATGTGTTGATCACCATTCAGACCATGAGCAAGAGCATGACCAACAGCTATGGCAGTGTCAATGTGCTGTGTTGGAGATATGCCCAAGAGGCAATAATAAAGTGGTTATTATAATATCTTTGTGTTTATGATAAATGTTTGCATACCATGCTATAATTGTATTAACCGAAACATTGATACATGTGTGTTATGTAAACAACAAGGAGTCCCTAGTAAGCCTCTTGTATAACTAGCTTGTTGATTAATAGATGATCATGGTTTCGTGATCATGAACATCGGATGTTATTAATAACAAGGTTATGGCATTGGATGAATGATATAATGGACACACACCCAAATAAGCGTAGCATGAGATCAAGTCATTAAGTTCAACTTGCTATAAGCTTTCGATACATAGTTACCTAGTCCTTCGACCATGAGATCATGTAAATCACTTACACCGGAAGGATGCTTTGATTACATCAAACGCCATTGCGTAAATGGTTGGTTATAAAGATGGGATTAAGTATTCGGAAAGTGTGAGTTGAGGCATATGGATTAAGAGTGGGATTTGTCCATCCTGATGACGGATAGATATACTCTGGGCCCTCTCGGTGGAATGTCGTCTAATTAGCTTGCAAGCATGTGACTAGGTCACAAGAGATGACATACCACGGTACGAGTAAAGAGTACTTGTCGGAAACGAGGTTGAACTAGGTATGGAGATACCGATAATCGAACCTCGGACAAGTAAAGTATCGCGTGACAAAGGGAACCGGTATCGTATGTAAATGGTTCAATCGATCACTAAGTTATCGTTGAATGTGTGGGAGCCATTATGGATCTCCAGATCCCGCTATTGTTTATTGCTCGGATAGGAGTCTCGACCATGTCCGCATAGTTTACGAACCGTAGGGTGACGCGCTTAAGGTTCGATGTCGCATAAGTAGATTCGGAATATGAGATGGAGACGAAGTTTGTTCGGAGTCTCGGATGGGATCCAGGACATCATGAGGAGGTCCGGAATGGTCCGGAGAATAAGATTCATATAAGGGAAGTTGATTTCTAGGTTTCGGAAAAGTTCGGAATTTTTCCGGTGAAAGACCAGGAAGGTTCTAGTTAGAAGGTTCCAGAGGGGTCCACCATGGGCCCCACGACCTAGGGGGGCCAACATGGGCCAAGGGGGTGCTGCCTTGCCCTAATGGGCCAGGCGCGCCAAGCCCCAAAGGCCTAGGCCGGCCACCCCTTAGGGTTTCCCCAAACCCTAGGGGGGATCAACTTGGGGGGTAAATTTCCCCCCTTCCCCCTTTGGGCCGCCGGCCAAGGACTTGGAGGAGGGCCCAAGGCAGCCCTGGCCGCACCCCCCCTATATAAAGAGGGGAAGGGCAGGGGGCGCAGCCCTCCTTCACCCCTGACTCTCTGGTCACCCCCTCTCTCCTCCACCATAGTCTGCTCGGCTTAGGCGAAGCCATGCAGCTTTTCTTCTCCACCACCACCACCACGCCGTCGTGCTGCTGGGATTCCGAGGAGATCTACCACACCTCCGCTGCCCGCTGAAACGGGGAGAGGACGGGCTTCATCGACACCGTATGCACGACCGAGTACGGAAGTGCTGCCGGATTGCAGCACGGACGATCGACTACATCAACAACGAGATCTAATCTCGTAAGCTTTGGAATCTTCGAGGGTTAGTCTCACATCCTTCTCAATGCTTCGATCTTGGTAGATTAGATCTTGCTTCTTTCTAGATTGGATCTTGGTTTTTGTTCATGTTCACGGTAGAAATTTTTTGTTTTCCATGCAACGAACCCATCATGTTGATCACCATCCAGACCATGATCAGGAGCTATGGCAATGCCAATGTGTTGATCACCATCCAGGCCATGAGTAGGAGCATGATCAAGAGCTATGGCAGTGCCAATGTGTTGATCACCATCTAGACCATGAGCAAGAGCATGATCAAGAGCTATGGCAGTGACAAAAACAATGTGTTGATCACCATTCAGACCATGAGAAAGAGAATGACCAACAGCTATGGCAGTGCCAATGTGTTGATCACCATCCAGAGTTCCAGACCATGAGCAACATCATGATCCAATGTGTTGATCACCATCCAGACCATGAGCAAGAGCATGATCAACAGCTATGGAAGTGCCAATGTGTTGATCACCATCCAGGCCATCATCAAGAGCATGATCAACAACTATAGCGGTGCCAATGTGCTTATCACCATCCAGGCCATGAGCAAGAGCATGATAAATAGTTATGGCAGTGACAATGTGTTGATCACCATTCAGACCATGATCAACAACTATGGCAGTTCCAATGTGTTGATCACCATCCAGACCATGCCCAAGAGCATGATCAACAGCTATGGCACTGCCATGCTCAATCTTGCCACATCATAAGCCAAATGTACAATAGCATTGTCCAGAACTATGCAAGTTTTATCCCCATTTCCCAATTTAGGGGGAGCAATCATTTCACACCCCGACAAATGTGTTGCCAAAATTGGGAAATCTACAATGCGCATGCAACACCTCGACAAGATACCCTAGTGGCGCATGCATTTTAGCCCTAACGGCGTACTGCCATTCGCGGGATATTGCACAATCATCGGAGGTTACCGAATTCGACCAAACCCTAACAGCTATCTAAATCTACGGGATTATGCGCGTACGTAGGAGAAATCTGGCGACCATATTGGCACATGAATGCTCTGAAATCTGGACCGACCTGCCGGAGCCTAGGCAGAAGAGGAGGCCCTGTTCGACGTGGCCGCCGGAGGGGTTGTAAAACCCCCTACCAAATCGGCGAGGCTAGGACCTGCGAACGCAGGAGCCTTGGTCGATGCAACGCTATCTCGACCGCTTCCCGACATTGATGACGATCCCCCCGTCAGATCCATCACCTCGGAGGCTATCGTCGACTTCGTCGTCGTCTTGGACCGCAGCCTCGAATAGACCGGGGAGGGGGCCTTCAGTGCGGCTACGAGGTTGCCTACCTCGGCTGCTAGCTGGTCTAGTTGGCCCACCGCCCAAACTTCATGCGGAGACTGTTGGAGATATGCCCAAGAGGCGATAATAAAAGTGGTTATTATATTGAAGGAGATATGCCCTAGAGGCAATAATAAAGTGGTTATTATTATATATCTTTATGTTTATGATAAATGTTTATATATCATGCTATAATTGTATTAACCGAAACATTTGTACATGTGTGATATGTAGACAAACAAAGAAGTCCCTAGTATGCCTCTTAACTAGCTTGTTGATTAATGGATGATTAGTTTCATAATCATGAACATTGGATGTTATTAATAACAAGGTTATATCATTGTATGAATGATGTAATGGACACACCCAATTAAGCGTAGCATAAGATCTCGTCATTAAGTTATTTGCTATAAGCTTTCGATACATGGTTACCTAGTCCTTATGACCATGAGATCATGTAAATCACTTATACCGGAAAGGTACTTTGATTACATCAAACGCCCTCTGCGTAAATGGGTGGTTATAAAGGTGGGATTAAGTATCCGGAAAGTATGAGTTGAGGCATATGGATCAACGAGTGGGATTTGTCCATCCCGATGACGGATAGATATACTACTGGGCCCTCTCGGTGGAATGTCGTCTAATGTCTTGCAAGCATATGAATGAGTTCATAAGAGACCACATACCACGGTACGAGTAAAGAGTACTTGTCGAGAGACGAGGTTGAACAAGGTATAGAGTGATACGAAGATCAAACCTCGGACAAGTAAAATATCGCGAGACAAAGGGAATTGGTAATGTATGTGAATGGTTCATTCGATCACTAAAGTCATCGTTGAATATGTGGGAGCCATTATGGATCTCCGGATCCCGCTATTGGTTATTGGTCGGAGTGAGTACTCAACCATGTCCGCATAGTTCTCGAACCGTAGGGTGACACACTTAAAGTTGGATGTTGAAATGGTAGAACTTGAATAAGGAATGGAGTTCGAATATTTGTTCGGAGTCCGGATGAGATCCGGACATCACGAGGAGTTCAGGAATGGTCGGAGAATAAGATTCATATATAGGATGTCATTTTATGTGAAATAAAATGTCGCGGAAGGTTCTATGGAAGGTTCTAGAAGGTTCTAGAAAAGTCCGGAAGAAACCACCAAGGAAGGTGGAGTCCACATGGGACTCCACCTCCATGGCCGGCCAACCCTAGTGGGGGAGGAGTCCCAAGTGGACTCCCCTTAGGGGCCGGCCACCCCCATATGGGAGGTGGAACTCCCACCTTGGTGGGAGTCCTAGCTTGGCTAGGTTTCCCCTCCCTATGGAAGGTTTTTGGTTCGGGTCTTATTCGAAGACTTGGACACCACCTCTTGGGGTTCCACCTATATAATGAGGGGCATAGGGGAGGGGGCCGGCTACACCAAAGCACCACAAGGTGGCCGCACCACTAGATGGCCGGCGCCCCCCTCCCAAACCCTAGCGCCCCTCTCTCCTCTATAGTTCCCGCACGCTTAGCGAAGCTCCGCCGGACTTCTCCACCACCACCGACACCACGCCGTCGTCGCTGTCGGATTCAAGAAGGAGCTACTACTTCCGCTGCCCGCTGGAACGGGGAGGTGGACGTCGTCTTCATCAACAACCGAACGTGTGACCGAGTACGGAGGTGCTGCCCGTTCGTGGCGCCGGAACCGATCGTGATCAAGATCTTCTACGCGCTTTTGCAAGCGGCAAGTGATCGTCTACCGCAGCAATAAGAGCCTACTCTTATAGGCTTTGGAATCTCTTCAAGGGTTAGTCTTGATCATCCCCTCGTTGCTACCAGTCTTCTAGATTGCATCTTGGCTTGGATTGCGTGTTCGCGGTAGGAAAATTTTTGTTTTCTATGCAACGTTATCCTACGGTGGTATCGAGCCGTGTCTATGCATAGATGGTTGCACGAGTAGAACACAATGGTTTTGTGGGCGTTGATGCTCTTGTTATCTTTAGTTTGAGTACTTTGCATCTTTGCGGTATAGTGGGATGAAGCGGCTCGGACTAACTTTACATGACCGCGTTCATGAGACTTGTTCCTCGTTCGACATGCAACTTGTATTGCATAAGAGGCTTTGCGGGTGTCTGTCTCTCCTACTATAGTAAAGATTCAATTTACTCTTCTATTGACAACATTAGTATCAACGTTGTGGTTCATGTTCGTAGGTAGATTAGATCTATATCGAAAACCCTAAACCACGTAAAATATGCAAACCAAATTAGAGAGCGTCTAACTTGTTTTTGCGGGGTTTGGTGATGTGATATGGCCATAATGTGATGATGAATATGTATGAGATGATCATTATTGTATTGTGGCAACTGGCAGGAGCCTTATGGTTGTCTTTAATTTTCATGTTGAGTAGTATTTCAAAGTAGTTGTAATAGTTGCTACATGAGGTGAACAACCATGAAGCCGGCGCCATGAACCTTGACGCTACGCCGAACGATGATGGAGATCATGCCCGAAGATGATGGAGATCATGTCCGTGCTTTGGAGATGAAGATCAAAGGCGCAAAGACAAAAGGGCCATATCATATCACATATGAACTGCATGTGATGTTAATCCTTTATGCATCTTATTTTGCTTAGATCGCGACGGTAGCATTATAAGATGATCCCTCACATTAATATCAAGATAATAAAGTGTTCTCCCCTTGTATGCACCGTTGTAACGAGTTCGTCGTTTCGAAGCATCTCGTGATGATCGGATGTGATAGATTCAACGATTCACATACAACGGGTGTAAGCCATGTTGCACACGCGGAATACTTGGGTTTGCTTGACGAGCCTAGCATGTACGGACATGGCCTCGGGACAACGGAAACCGAAAGGTTGAACACGAGTCATATGGATGATATGATCAACATGTTGATGTTCACCATTGAAGCTACATCATCTCACGTGATGATCGGTTTTTGGTGTAGTGAATTTGGATCGTGTACCACTTAACAACTATGAGGGATGTTGTATTAAGTGGGAGTTCATTAGTAATTAGATTAAAACATGAACTAATTATCATAAACATAGTACGAGTAGTATTTTGAATTAATTTTGTAGTATTGGCATCCGTTTACTACTATGCGCTAGTCTTATAATTGAGATAGAAATACTTGTTAAAATCTGACTAGAAACTTTACGGATTGGTACCGTATTGTTAATGAATCAAGAAATGATTAAGTCCTATTGCAAACTTTTAGTGAAACTCACTTTGTTGATTCAGAGAGCTATGGTTTCAATTAGTACCTAAAGTTATCTTGTCTCCAGTGAAACTTGAAGTTCAAATCTGTTTGAAAAGTAAGGAGCTGAAAATTTAGTTTTCGGAAATAATCAAGATACGAGATATATGTGATATCTAAGACCTTATTGCAAGATGATAGAATAAAAATTTGGTGAGACTACATAAACTCATAAGTTTTATGGGAATGTATGAAGGTTGAAGACGCCGGACGTCACAATCCTCCAACTATTGGGGCACTAATGATATTCGCATATCCATGAAGTTATCATCCTTAGTATGCACCGTTGCTAAGACTCGTCGCTTCGAAGCATCACGTGATGATCGGGTGTTATAGATTCTACGTGTGCTTACAACGGGTGCAAGCCAGATTTGCACATGCAAATACTAAGGTTAAACTTTATGAGCCTAGCATGTACAGACATGGTCTCGGAAAGTTGTCATGAATTGATGGATAAAATTATGAGTGAAATTGTTCATCATATTACAAAGTTACTAATAGTGAAATCTAGAACACTTGTCATGTGATGATCAACTTCAAAATAAGAACCTCAAGGTTATTGGTATTAGACCAACAAACCTAGAAGTTTTTAATGTTGAAGTGTTTTTCGAATAATGAGGAAAGCTAAAAGAGAAAGCGCAAAAGATATTTTGGCGGAAAGAAAGAAAAGACTAGAAAGTCTAGCTCGAGTGTATATAAATGATATACATGTTATGGTTGTATTCCTAGTTAGGTCACACTATGAAATTCTTGGGTATTAGTACTATATTGGTTGGTATGAAGTGTCATACAAAACAACGCAATACAAGAATACAATGGCCTAAGTGATCGACAAGGAATATGATAGAAATGCACATACGGAACAAAATAAAGTGTTATTATGTTCGTCGTTGGCATTCTATCTAGCCCTTAGAATTTATAATAAAGAACTTAATAATTGTTATTTTGCTGCGGTCAAATGAAAACAATGAGTTGTTCAAATTATGACATTACTCCATGTACGATGGATAAGTTATTATAAATCTTAATGGTGAAACACACATACATAAAGCGACGCTAAAATGCCATAAGGCAAATGATTTGAATTCCACTTATTTGTGGAACCGCCATTTAGGTCATGTTAGAAAGGAATGCATGAAGGAACTCCATGCAAATGGTTTTTTTTTTTTGGAGTCATTTGATTTTTGAATCATTTGGCGCTTGCAAATCTTTTCTAAAAAGAATGACTAAAATACCGTTCATAGGCCAAAAGTTGAACGGGCAACTAACTTAGTGGAAACATACATGCTGATGTATGTGGTTCACTGGGCATAGTTGTGTGCGGGAGATTCTTCTACTTCATGAAAACTTTCAAATTGAGTATATAAATGAGGATATATTCGATAAGGAAGAAGTTTGAAACATTTGATTGGATTCAAATAAAATTCAGCATGAAGTGGAAATCATCGTAATAGAAAAGTCAAATATCTATGATTGGATCATGGTGGAAAATATTTGAATTACGAGTTTTAGCGAACATCTAAGAGAGTTATGAAATTGTTCTACAACTTACGTTTCTTGGAGTATCATAGTGATGATGAAGTATCCAAGAGATATATCCAAACTTTGTTGGATCAATGATGAGATAAAATATTGATGCCATTATATTTTTGTGGATTATGCTTTAGTGACTACCGCTTTTACACTGAATAGAGCATCATCATGATCCGTTGAAATGACACCATACAAGTTATGGCATGGGTATAAATCCTAATAGTCAACCAAAATCGGATGAATGTCTTTGTTGGTTATCCCGGAGATTTAATTGGGAATTCTTCCCACAAGATAAAGACAAAAGTGTTTGTCAATGTTTCTTATTTCCGAGAAATTGTTTCGAGTGAAGTATTTGAGTGGGAGGACAATATAATTTGATAAGGTTTATGAACCTGAGCATAATGATCGAGTAGCGCAGCATCGGAATTAGTTTCGGAAGCGGCCACGACGATCATGGCTCTCATGACTACAAAGTGTTTTAGCCATGGAGATCGAAGTACATATTGAACCTTGTAGGTATGGTTTACTTTGTGATCAAATAAATGATTTGTGGACAAAGGATTGATTTTGAACAATGATAAACCAACTACAAAACAAAGAAGTTATGATGGGCCATGACTCCGTTAAAATGGCCATGCGCCATGAAATCCAAGATAGATGAATACTTTATGAAAGTAAATGGATCTATGAAATTGATAGACTTGGATGAAATATCCTTGAAGAAAGCTTGATTTATCGAAAAATTGTTTACGACAATGTTCAAAGAGTTGAATACGATAAGATTAGATCTTCAAGTAGCAATGCTTATAGTCTATGTGGATTATTCTAGTAATCACTACATATTTCTTTTATGAGATATGCTAGTAGGATGGCAAAATACATTACTTATCAGAAGTATGTATTAAAGGTGTATACAAGATACAACCAAGAGTTTTGCTGGTCCATGGAATACTAGATAGGTATACAAGCTTCAATTGGATGAAGTAAGTATCACGGAGTTGGAATCTTCACTAGATGAAATAGTCAAAGAGTTTTTGATTTCATCGGAGACGATGAAGAGACTTGCATTTGCAAGAAATTAAGTGGGAGCGCTAAGACACATTTATAATACTTTATGTAGGTGACATATAGTTGGTTATAAATGATGTAATTATATACTTGATTAAAAAGGTTTCATTGAGAATTAACTTCAATGAAAGGATATGGATGAAACGAATTTAGTGTCAAGATCTATGAAGATAGATTGAAACACATAAATAAGTTTAAGTCAAAGTACATATGATGGATATTGAAGTAGTTCAATATAGAAATATTAAGAAAATGTTCTTGTCATGTGAAGTTTTAACAAGACTTGAGTGTATCTGACACTCAATGAGTAAAAACACATGAGTGATTATAGATCACGAATAATATGTACACAATCAGATATCATGTGCTATAAAGTGTTATGAGCATATACCAGAATGATTCATATGATGATCATTGGACGACGAGTAAGAATATCCTTGAGTACTTTAGAAGAACTAAGGATATATATATATATATATTTTTGTATGAAGAAATGACAAACAAATCGTCTGTAAGGTGTTACACCGATATTGGTTTTGTCACATATAAAATATAATTTCAATCTCAAATTAGATTAAGTGTTGTTTAAAAGTAGCACAATGAGCTAGAAGTTGTCTATGCTAGATTTAGAAGAGTTCTAAATATTGTGACGGATTCTACAAAAGAAGGCAGAGTATGTCATTGTTTTGACAATAACAAAGGATGTTAAGTCATGAGGTTCTTTGAGAACTTGGTGTATTTCCGACAGAGTCAGAACTTTGAAGCTATATTGTGTGTGACAATATTAGTGACATATTTCAGACCGCGGAATTAAGGTTCCACCAAAAGACCAAACATATTTAATGTCGACTCATTTGGAAATGAGTGATGCGTTGAGACGCAAATGAATTACAAAATACATACGTTTACGAGCGTGTCGGATCCGTTGACTAAAAACCTCTCCCGTGAGCAATACATGATAAAGCACCATAAGGCCAAGGTGTTATATCTTTACAAATGTAAACTAGATTATTGACTCTAGTGCAAGTGGGAGACTGAAGGAGATATGCCCTAGAGGCAATAATAAAGTGGTTATTATTATATATCTTTATGTTTATGATAAATGTTTATATATCATGCTATAATTGTATTAACCGAAACATTTGTACATGTGTGATATGTAGACAAACAAAGAAGTCCCTAGTATGCCTCTTAACTAGCTTGTTGATTAATGGATGATTAGTTTCATAATCATGAACATTGGATGTTATTAATAACAAGGTTATATCATTGTATGAATGATGTAATGGACACACCCAATTAAGCGTAGCATAAGATCTCGTCATTAAGTTATTTGCTATAAGCTTTCGATACATGGTTACCTAGTCCTTATGACCATGAGATCATGTAAATCACTTATACCGGAAAGGTACTTTGATTACATCAAACGCCATCGCGTAAATGGGTGGTTATAAAGGTGGGATTAAGTATCCGGAAAGTATGAGTTGAGGCATATGGATCAACGGTGGGATTTGTCCATCCCGATGACGGATAGATATACTCCGGGCCCTCTCGGTGGAATGTCGTCTAATGTCTTGCAAGCATATGAATGAGTTCATAAGAGACCACATACCACGGTACGAGTAAAGAGTACTTGTCGGAGACGAGGTTGAACAAGGTATAGAGTGATACCGAAGATCAAACCTCGGACAAGTAAAATATCGCGAGACAAAGGGAATTGGTAATGTATGTGAATGGTTCATTCGATCACTAAAGTCATCGTTGAATATGTGGGAGCCATTATGGATCTCCGGATCCCGCTATTGGTTATTGGTCGGAGTGAGTACTCAACCATGTCCGCATAGTTCTCGAACCGTAGGGTGACACACTTAAAGTTGGATGTTGAAATGGTAGAACTTGAATAAGGAATGGAGTTCGAATATTTGTTCGGAGTCCCGGATGAGATCCCGGACATCACGAGGAGTTCCGGAATGGTCCGGAAAATAAGATTCATATATAGGATGTCATTTTATGTGAAATAAAATGTCGCGGAAGGTTCTATGGAAGGTTCTAGAAGGTTCTAGAAAAGTCCGGAAGAAACCACCAAGGAAGGTGGAGTCCACATGGGACTCCACCTCCATGGCCGGCCAACCCTAGTGGGGGAGGAGTCCCAAGTGGACTCCCCCTTAGGGGGCCGGCCACCCCCCATATGGGAGGTGGAACTCCCACCTTGGTGGGAGTCCTAGCTTGGCTAGGTTTCCCCTCCCTATGGAAGGTTTTTGGTTCGGGTCTTATTCGAAGACTTGGACACCACCTCTTGGGGTTCCACCTATATAATGAGGGGCATAGGGGAGGGGGCCGGCTACACCAAAGCACCACAAGGTGGCCGCACCACTAGATGGCCGGCGCCCCCCTCCCAAACCCTAGCAGCCCCCTCTCTCCTCTATAGTTCCCGCACGCTTAGCGAAGCTCCGCCGGACTTCTCCACCACCACCGACACCACGCCGTCGTGCTGTGCCGGATTCAAGAGGAGCTACTACTTCCGCTGCCCGCTGGAACGGGGAGGTGGACGTCGTCTTCATCAACAACCGAACGTGTGACCGAGTACGGAGGTGCTGCCCGTTCGTGGCGCCGGAACCGATCGTGATCAAGATCTTCTACGCGCTTTTGCAAGCGGCAAGTGATCGTCTACCGCAGCAATAAGAGCCTACTCTTATAGGCTTTGGAATCTCTTCAAGGGTTAGTCTTGATCATCCCCTCGTTGCTACCGTCTTCTAGATTGCATCTTGGCTTGGATTGCGTGTTCGCGGTAGGAAAATTTTTGTTTTCTATGCAACGTTATCCTACATATATATCTTTATGTTTATGATAAATGTTTATATACCATGCTATAATTGTATTAACCGAAACATTGATACATGTGTGATATGTAAACAACAAAGAGTCCCTAGTAAGCCTCTTAACTAGCTTGTTGATTAATAGATGATTAGTTTCATAATCATGAACATTGGATGTTATTAATAACAAGATTATATCATTATATGAATGATGTAATGGACACACCCAATTAAGCGTAGCATAAGATCACGTCATTAAGTTATTTGCTATAAGCTTTCGTTACATAGTTACCTAGTCCTTATGACCATGAGATCATGTAAATCACTTATACCGGAAAGGTACTTTGATTACATCAAACGCCACTCTGCGTAAATGGGTGGCTATAAAGGTGGGATTAAGTATCCGGAAAGTATGAGTTGAGGCATATGGATCAACAGTGGGATTTGTCCATCCCGATGACGGATAGATATACTCGGGGCCCTCTCGGTGGAATGTCGTCTAAATGTCTTGCAAGCATATGAATAAGTTCATAAGAGACCACATACCACGGTACGAGTAAAGAGTACTTGTCAGGAGACGAGGTTGAACAAGGTATAGTGTGATACCGATGATCAAACCTCGGACAAGTAAAATATCGCGTGACAAAGGGAATTGGTATTGTATGTGAATGGTTCATTCGATCACTAAAGTCATCGTTGAATATGTGGGAGCCATTATGGATCTCCAGATCCCGCTATTGGTTATTGGTCGGAGTGAGTACTCAACCATGTCCGCATAGTTCGCGAGCCGTAGGGTGACACACTTAAAGTTGGATGTTGAAATGGTAGAACTTGAATATGGAATGGAGTTCGAATATTTGTTCGGAGTCCCGGTTAAGATCCCGGACATCACGAGGAGTTCCGGAATGGTCCGGAGAATAAGATTCATATATAGGATGTCATTTTATGTGAATTAAAATGATTCGGAAGGTTCTATGGAAGGTTCTAGAAGGTTCTAGAAAAGTCCGGAAGAACACACCTAGGAAGGTGGAGTCCACATGGGACTCCACCTCCATGGCCGGCCAACCCTAGTGGGGTGGAGTCCCAAGTGGACTCCCCCATAAGGGGCCGGCCACCCCCCCATATGGTAGGTGGAATTCCCACCTCTAGTGGGAATCCTAGCTTGGGAAGGTTTCCCACCATATGGAAGTTTTTGGGTTCGGGTCTTATTCGGAGACTTGTAGTCCAACACTTGGGGCTTCCACCTATATAATGAGGGGCATAGGGGAGGGGGCCGGACACACCAAAGCCACCACCTTGGCCGCCCCCTATAGTGGCCGGCCACCCCCTCTCCCCAAACCCTAGCGCCCCGCTCCTCCACCATATCCCGCACGCTTAGCGAAGCTCCGCCGGATTTCTCCACCGCCACCGACACCACGCCGTCGTGCCGTCGGATTCAAGAGGAGCTACTACTTCCACCGCCCGCTGGAACGGGGAGGTGGACGTCGTCTTCATCAACAACCGAACGTGTGACCGAGTACGGAGGTGCCGCCCGTTCGTGGCGCCGTGATCAAGATCTTCTACGCGCTTTTGCAAGCGGCAAGTGATCGTCTACCGCAGCAACAAGAGCCTCATCTTGTAGGCTTTGGAATCTCTTCAAGGGTGAGACTCGATAATCCCCTCGTTGCTACCGTCTTCTAGATTGCATCTTGGCTTGGATTGCGTGTTCGCCGTAGGAAAATTTTTGTTTTCTATGCTACGTTATCCTACAGTGGTATCAGAGCCGTGTCTATGCATAGATGGTTGCACGAGTAGAACACAATGGTTTTGTGGGCGTTGATGCTTATGTTATCTTTAGCTTGAGTACTTTGCATCTTTGTGGCATAGTGGGATGAAGCGGCTCGGGCTAACTTTACATGACCGCGTTCATGAGATTTGCTCCACGCTTGACATGCAACTTGTATTGCATAAGTGGCTTTGCGGGTGTCTCGTCTCTCCTACTATAGTGAAGATTCAATTTACTCTTCTATTGACAACACTAGTATCACCGTTGTGGTTGATGTTCGTAGGTAGATTGGATCTTGCTCGAAAACCCTAAACCACGTAAAATATGCAAACCAAATTAGAGAATGTCTAACTTGTTTTTGCAGGGGTTTGGTGATGTGATATGGCCATAATGTGATGATGACTATGTATGAGATGATCATTATTGTATTGTGGCAACCGGCAGGAGCCTTATGGTTGTCTTTAAATTTCATGTTGAGTAGTATTTCAAAGTAGTTGTAATAGTTGCTACATGGAGGACGATCATGAAGACGGCGCCATTGACCTTGGTGCTTCGCCGACGATGATGGAGATCATGCCCGTTGATGATGGAGATCATGTCCGTGCTTTGAAGATGAAGATCAAAGGCGCAAAGACAAAAAGGGCCATATCATATCACATATGAGCTGCATGTGATGTTAATCCTTTTATGCATCTTATTTTGCTTAGATCGCGACGGTAGCATTATAAGATGATCCCTCTCACTAAAATTTCAAGATAATAAAGTGTTCATCCTTAGTAGCACCGTTGCCAAGACTTGTCGTTTCGAAGCATCTCGTGATGATCGGGTGTGATAGAATCAACAAGTGCATACAACGGGTGCAAGTCGAGCTTTGCACATGCGGATACTAAGGTGGCCTTGACGAGCCTAGCATGTACGGACATGGTCTCGGAACACGTGATACCGAAAGGTAGAGCATGAATCATATGATTGATATGATGAACACTTTGAGTGTTCGCCATTGAAATTACATCTTGTCTCGTGATGATCGGGCATAGGTGTGATGGATTTGGTTCGTGTGATCACTAAGACAATGCGAGGGATATTGTTTTGAGTGGGAGTTCACCTAGTTTTTAATTTTGTTAAATTAAAATTTGAACTCAATTTATCATAAACATTAGTCTAAACTATTGCAAATATGTTGTAGATATGGCGTCCTCAATCAATTTTAACCAGTTCCTAGAGAAAGAAAAGCTTAAGAGCAACGGTAGCAACTTCACCGACTGGTTCCATCATGTGAGGATCTTCCTCAATGGCGGAAACCTGCAATATGTGCTTGATGCACCGCTAGGTGACCCTCCCACGGAAACTGAAACCGATGAAGTAAAGAATGTTTACGCGACTCGGAAAACTCGGTACTCTCAAGTTCGGTGTGCCATCCTGTGCGATCCGGAAGCTGATCTTCAAAAACGTTTTGAGCACCACGATCCACATGAGTTAATCAATGAGTTAAAGACTATCTTTGAGACTCATGCGGCCGTGGAATGCTATGAAGCATCGAAACACTTCTTCGACTGCATGATGGAAGAAGGCAGCTCCGTTAGTGAGCACATGCTCGCCATGACCGGGCATGCGAAGAAACTCAGTGACTTGGGAATAGTGATTCCTAGGGATTAATCGTGTCCTTCAATCACTGCCACCTAGTTATAAGAACTTTGTGATGAATTACAATATGCAGAACATGAACAAAGAGTTACCTGAACTCTTTGCCATGCTAAAATCTGCTGAGATTGAAATTAAGAAAGAGCACCAAGTGTTGATGGTCAACAAGACCACCAGCTTCAAGAAACAGGGCAAGTCTAAAGGCAAGAACAAGAAGAGTGGCAAGAAAGCTGCCACGCCTCCTGTGAAACCTAAGTCTGGCCCTAAGCCCGATGCTTGAGTGCTATTACCGCAAGGAGAAGGAACACCGGAAGCGTAATTGCTCCAAGTATTTGGCGGATCCGAAGAGCGGCCTTGTCAAGAAGAAGAAAGAAGGTATATCCGATATACATGTTATAGATGTTTATCTCACTCGGTTCTCGTACTAGTACCCGGGTATTTGATACTCGGTTCGGTTGCTCATATTTGTAACTCGAAACAGGAACTAAAGAATAAACGAAGACTACCGAAGGATGAAGTGACGATGCGCGTTGGAAATGGATCCAAAGTCGATGTGATCGCTGTCGGCACACTTCCTCTACATCTACCTTCGGGATTAGTTTTAAGCCTAAATAATTGTTATTTTGTACCCGCGTTAAGCATGAACATTATATCCGGATCTTGTTTAATGCAAGACGGTTATTCATTCAAGTCTGAGAATAATGGTTGTTCTATTTTTATGAATAATATCTTTTATGGTCGAGCACCTGAAAAGAATGGCTTATTTCTGTTAGATCTCGATAGTAGTGATACACATATACATAACATTGACGCTAAACGAATTAAATTGAATGATAATTCTACTTATATGTGGCACTGTCGTCTTGGTCATATTGGAGTGAAACGCATGAAGAAACTCCATACCGATGGATTACTTGAATCACTTGACTTTGAGTCACTTGATAGATGCGAAGCATGTATGATGGGAAAAATGACTAAGACTCCATTCTCGGGTATGATGGAGCGAGCTACTGACTTATTGGAAATCATACATACAGATGTGTGTGGACCAATGAGTGTAGCATCGCGCGGTGGTTATCTTATGTTCTAACCTTCACAGATGATTTGAGTAGATATGGGTATATCTATTTAATGAAACATAAATCCGAAACTTTCGAGAAGTTTAAGGAATTCCAAAGTGAAGTAGAAAATCAACGTAACAAGAAGATTAAATTTCTACGATCCGATCGCGGAGGTGAATATCTGAGTTATGAGTTTGGCATGCATTTAAAGAAATGCGGAATACTTTCACAATTGACACCGTCGGGAACACCACAACGAAACGGTGTGTACGAACGTCGTAATCGAACTCTCTTAGATATGGTTCGTTCTATGATGTCTCTTACTGATTTACCTTTATCATTTTGGAGTTATGCATTAGAGACAGCCGCATTCACTTTAAATAGAGCACCATCAAAATCCGTTGAAACGACACCGTATGAATTATGGTTTAATAAGAAACCTAAGTCAGTCGTTCCTAAAAGTTTGGGGTTGCGAAGTCTATGTAAAAAAGTTACAACCGGACAAGCTAGAACCCAAAGCGGAGAAAT
Organism: Lolium rigidum; assembly: GCF_022539505.1. Taxonomy (NCBI): domain Eukaryota; kingdom Viridiplantae; phylum Streptophyta; class Magnoliopsida; order Poales; family Poaceae; genus Lolium; species Lolium rigidum. Next base: position 304,986,246 of record NC_061508.1, read on the forward strand.
GCGTCTTCATAGGATACCCTAAGGAAACTATAGGGTACACTTTCTATCACAGATCCGAAGGCAAGATCTTTGTTGCTAAGAACGGAACTTTTCTTGAGAAAGAATTTCTCACTAAAGAAGTGACTGGAAGAAAAGTAGAACTCGATGAGATTGAAGAATCTCTACTCGTTGATCGAGTAGCGCAAGTACGGAAGATGTTCCTGTGCCACCTACACCGACAACGAGAGGAAGCTAATGATAATGATCATGAAACTTCAAATGAGATAGCTACTGAACCTCGCGGATCGACAAGGGAACGTGCCACTCGCAGTTGGTATGATCCTTGTCTAAATGTCATGATTGTGGATAACGGTGATGAAGACCCTGCGACGTATGAAGAAGCGATGATGAGCCCAGATTCCAACAAATGGCAAGAAGCCATGAAATCCGAAATGGGATCCATGTATGATAACAAAGTATGGACTTTGGTAGAATTACACGATAGCCGAAAGGTCAGTCGAGAATAAATGGATCTTCAAGAGAAAAACAGATGTCGATGGTAATATTACTGTCTATAAAGCTCGACTTGTCGCAAAGGGTTTCCGACAAATTCAAGGTGTTGACTACGATGAGACTTTCTCACCTGTAGCGAAGCTGAAATCTGTGAGGATTTTGTTAGCAATAGCTGCATTTTTCGATTATGAGATTTGGCAGATGGATGTCAAAACGGCATTCCTTAATGGAGACATTGAGGAAGAGTTGTATATGGTACAACCCAAAGGTTTTGTCGATCCTAAAAATGCTGACAAAGTATGCAAACTTCGAGCGTTCAATCTATGGACTCGAAGCAAGCATCAAGAAGTTGGAACCGACGCTTTGATAAGGTGATCAAAGACTTCGGGTTTATACGGTGTCATGGAGAGGCCTGTATTTACAAGAAAGTGAGTGGGAGCTCAGCAGCGTTCCCGATATTATATGTAGATGACATATTATTGATTGGGAATGATATAGAACTATTAAGCGAGTGTAAAAGGTTATTTGAATAATAGTTTTTCAATGAAAGACCTTGGTGAAGCATCATATATATTAGGCATCAAGATTTATAGAGATAGATCAAGACGTCTAATAGGGCTATCACGAGTACATACTGGACAAGATTCTAAAGAAGTTTAGAATGGACGAAAGTAAGAAAGGATTCTTACCTATGTTACCGAGGCAAGGTCTTGAGTAAGACTCAAGGACCGGCTACTGGCAGAAGAAAGAGAAAGGATGAGTCGGATCCCCTATGCCTCGGCGAGTAGGCTCTATCATGTATGCCATGCTATGTACAAGACCGGATATAGCACATGCTGTTAGTTTGACTAGCGAGATATCAAAGTGATCCAGGAATGGAACACTGGACAGCGGTCAAGAATATCCTGAAGTACTTGAAAAGAACTAAGGATATGTTTCTTTGTTATGGAGGTGACCAAGAGCTCATTGTAACAAGTTACACCGATGCAAGTTGGAACACTGATCCTGATGACTCTAAGTCACAATCTGGGTACGTGTTTATATTGAATGGTGCTTTGCGATAGGTCGGGCAAGCTCGAAGCGGTGCACGGTGGCGAAATCCTCAACGGAATCGGAGTACATAGCGGCTTAGAGGCTTCATCAGAAGCGGTATGGATGAAGAGGTTCATTGTAGAGCTCGGTGTGGTTCCTAGTGCATTGGACCCACTAGTCATCTACTGTGACAACATGGGTGCCATCGCCAATGCACAAGAACCAAGGTCACACAAGAGGTTGAAGCATATCAAGCTGCGTTATCATTCGATTCGCGAGTACATCGAAGATGGAGAAGTAAAGATTTGCAAAGTACACACTGATCTGAATGTAGCAGATCCGTTGACTAAAGCTCTCCCTAGGGCAAAGCATGACCAACACCCGAATGCCATGGGTGTTAGGTACCTTACAATGTAATCTAGATTATTGACTCTAGTGCAAGTGGGAGACTGTTGGAGATATGCCCAAGAGGCAATAATAAAAGTGGTTATTATATATCTTTATGTTTATGATAAATGTTTATATACCATGCTATAATTGTATTAACTGAAACATTGATACATGTGTGATATGTAAACAACAAAGAGTCCCTAGTAAGCCTCTTAACTAGCTTGTTGATTAATAGATGATTAGTTTCATAATCATGAACATTGGATGTTATTAATAACAAGATTATATCATTATATGAATGATGTAATGGACACACCCAATTAAGCGTAGCATAAGATCACGTCATTAAGTTATTTGCTATAAGCTTTCGTTACATAGTTACCTAGTCCTTATGACCATGAGATCATGTAAATCACTTATACCGGAAAGGTACTTTGATTACATCAAACGCCACTGCGTAAATGGGTGGTTATAAAGGTGGGATTAAGTATCCGGAAAGTATGAGTTGAGGCATATGGATCAACAGTGGGATTTGTCCATCCCGATGACAGATAGATATACTCTGGGCCCTCTCGGTGGAATTTCGTCTAAATGTCTTGCAAGCATATGAATAAGTTCATAAGAGACCACATACCACGGTACGAGTAAAGAGTACTTGTCAGGAGACGAGGTTGAACAAGGTATAGTGTGATACCGATGATCAAACCTCGGACAAGTAAAATATCGCGTGACAAAGGGAATTGGTATTGTATGTGAATGGTTCATTTGATCACTAAAGTCATCGTTGAATATGTGGGAGCCATTATGGATCTCCAGATCCCGCTATTGGTTATTGGTCGGAGTGAGTACTCAACCATGTCCGCATAGTTCGCGAACCGTAGGGTGACACACTTAAAGTTGGATGTTGAAATGGTAGAACTTGAATATGGAATGGAGTTCGAATATTTGTTCGGAGTCCCGGTTAAGATCCCGGACATCACGAGGAGTTCCGGAATGGTCCGGAGAATAAGATTCATATATAGGATGTCATTTTATGTGAATTAAAATGATTCGGAAGGTTCTATGGAAGGTTCTAGAAGGTTCTAGAAAAGTCCGGAAGAACACACCTAGGAAGGTGGAGTCCACATGGGACTCCACCTCCATGGCCGGCCAACCCTAGTGGGGTGGAGTCCCAAGTGGACTCCCCATAAGGGCCGGCCACCCCCATATGGTAGGTGGAATTCCCACCTCTAGTGGGAATCCTAGCTTGGGAAGGTTTCCCACCATATGGAAGTTTTTGGGTTCGGGTCTTATTCGGAGACTTGTAGTCCAACACTTGGGGCTTCCACCTATATAATGAGGGGCATAGGGGAGGGGCCGGACACACCAAAGCCACCACCTTGGCCGCCCCCTATAGTGGCCGGCCACCCCCTCTCCCCAAACCCTAGCGCCCCGCTCCTCCACCATATCCCGCACGCTTAGCGAAGCTCCGCCGGATTTCTCCACCGCCACCGACACCACGCCGTCGTCGCTGTCGGATTCAAGAGGAGCTACTACTTCCGCTGCCCGCTGGAACGGGGAGGTGGACGTCGTCTTCATCAACAACCGAACGTGTGACCGAGTACGGAGGTGCTGCCCGTTCGTGGCGCCGTGATCAAGATCTTCTACGCGCTTTTGCAAGCGGCAAGTGATCGTCTACCGCAGCAACAAGAGCCTCATCTTGTAGGCTTTGGAATCTCTTCAAGGGTGAGACTCGATAATCCCCTCGTTGCTAACGTCTTCTAGATTGCATCTTGGCTTGGATTGCGTGTTCGCCGTAGGAAAATTTTTGTTTTCTATGCTACGTTATCCTACAGAGACATTTTCTGCTTCGTGGGAAGGCCACCGGGCGGAGGGGGAGGAGGAGCAGCGGTCATGGAGAAATCGAGGGAGGTGAGAGTGTCGGTTGGGAGGTGAGGGGAGTGCAGAGTAAAGGGGTTCACCTCGTCTCCTGCGCTTCCCAAGGCGTGCACAACAGTAATGACGCGTGCGCTCGCCAGGGCCTATCCCCGGATAAAACGGCCGAACCGGCCTCCTGCCGGGCCAACTTTTGGCTTGCTTTAAAAATCATGTTATGCAACATTTTGGTGCGAGTTGGGCTTTTAAACGGACGATTTTTGACCCACTAGATACGGGAAAACATATTGTTGGCAACGTAAATGCTACATGCGAAGCTGCTAACGATCATCGTTGATGATGCAACGATGCTACAATAATACAAGTTTTTGCTACAATTGTTCTACTGGTTTGCTGCTTTAATTAAAAAATTGTCCTACGAGGTCTCCGCCGAGGTCAGGTTTGCTACAATAGAACAACCTTTTTGCTACGAGGTCTCCGGCGAAGTACCCGGCGAGGTCTCCGGTGAGGTCTAGGTCGATGTCTCCAACGAGATCGGTTTTTACTACAATATCACAATATTTTGCCACGGAATCTCCGACGAGCTCAACATTTTTATTTTATTTTCATGGGCGAACCGCTTTTTGCTATAGTGAAGCAAAAGTGGGATTTTTTTTGCTATCCGACAACAAAAAGGATACCAGTCAGCACGAGACCGGGGGCTGGGAAATCAAATCCCCCCGGATTCCTAGCACTGTCCATTATTAAACCTCCCAGATCATTAGATGCATTATTAACGGATGTGAAGAAAGTGACCGGAATTTGCCACATTACAGTCACCTGTGATTTAGACGGACCTCTAGAGCAAGACAATAATCCACTTATTAGCGCGAAACAACCAACACGACTTCCACCGGTAGCTATAATCGATGGGTGCCCTGTGTCGTTTTGACACCCGCGCGTGTTAGCACTAATCTTAATATTTGTATCAGCATGTTTAAATTCGTTTGCTTGTACTTAATTAGCGTGTCATGTAGGGCCGATGCCGATTAGCAGATGTACGTGCGAAACGTGCAGTCGGCGGGGAGTTGAGGTGCCGCGTGAAGCGGACGTCCCGTGTATGAGAAGCACAACGGCAGGCTGCATGATCGTTGAGTAGTTCATGCATGTAGTGGCATATGAATAGGTCATATAGTTATCTTGTTAGTGGAGGAGGTCGTATGCATGGTAGCCGGGCAGGTTGTTGCCTGGCAGCGTCGAGTTAGCTATTTAAGCATTGTAAGCCAGCTTTGTTTCAGTTAAGAGAATAGAGAGAGAAGAAAAGCTCGGCTGTGTGAAACAGTCCGAGGCCAAACAACTTTGTATCGTGTGTGTTGTGTGAGACAACCAGAGAAGTAGCTAGCTAGTTCAGGAGTTGAGCGATTCAACTCTGTCAACCCGGTCGTCCAAGCTCAAGGTGAGCACGCAATGGGCGATTCATGGCGCTGAAGATCAACTCAGCCTGCGGCTCGAGATCGACAGCGAGGTCACCCTCTGCCTCCCTCCACTGGAACTCTCTCACGAGGTTGGCCGCAAAGTAGCGTATGTGGAGCATGGCAATGTCCCTGGCAGGGCACATCCTCCGGCCACCACCGAAAGGCATCATTTTGATGTCACCGCCTCCCGCTGCTGCTGCAACGATGAGTTCCTCACCTTTGCTGTAGGCGAGGAACCGCTCCGGCTTGAACTCATCGGGGTCATCCCAGGCTGCGCTGTCTCGTGCAAGAGCTCCCAGATGGAAGAACACCCTAGTGCCCGCCTGAACACGCTGGCCGTTGTGGACTACATGGTCCTCTTCCATCACCTGCCTGAAGACCCAGGACGTGGGAGGATGCAGCCGGAGCGCCTCCATGATCACGGCGTTGAGGTACTCGAGCTTGCCGAGAACATCCTCGCCGACTTCCTCGGCGTCTGCAGCCACGACGGCATCTATCTCCCTCCGGACGGCCTCCTGCACGTGTGGGCGTTTCACCAGATTGGCCATGGTCCACTGCAGCGCCGACGCCGTGGATTCGGTTCCGGTGCCGAGGAACTCGGAGCACATGCCCACGAGCTCGCCGTCGGAGAGCCTTCGCCGGCGCCTTGCGTTGGATGCGCCCGGGCCGTCCTCCGGGACCTCGAGGTCGATGAGCGTGTCTACGTACGCTGGCGGCTCGCTAGACTGGCCGCGACGCGAATCGATGAGCGGTAGGAACGTCTCCTCCTGCTTCTGCCTCAGGGCGGCCAGCTTTTTCCACTGCTTGCGATAGATAAGCCTGGTGACCGCCAGGAACTTGGCGTTAGCGAACACGAGGGCCGCATCCAGGGACTTGCCGAGGTCTCTCTGCTCGTCGGCCATGGCACGGACGCGGCCTCTGTCGAGGCCGTCCCCGAAACACATGGCAGCGACAAGGCCGAACATGGCGTAGTGGATGCTCTTGGCCGCCTGGACCGCACCGGACATGCGGCGCTGCTCGGCGAGGTCGCAGACGAGGCCAAGGACCGCGCGGCGACGCGCCCCCGCGTACCGGTGGAGCCGCGCCGGGTGGAGGATCTCCGACGTCAGGTTGTGACGCATCGCGCGCCATTGCTGGCCGTAGGGCGCGGATGTGATGTTTTGGTACCGACGGCGCGAGAGGATGGCGCTGGGAGAGATGGATGGTGGGCGGTTCGAGAAGGAGCCGGAGCCGGAGCCGGAGCCGGCGCTGGCGCCGCGCACGAGAAGGCGGTGCGCCGTCGCGAGGTCCGTGACGAGGATGATTGCTGGTTGCTGCTTCCAGACGGCGGAGAGCACCGATGCTAGAACAGACTTGACGCTCCCAAGGGTGGCCTTGATCGGCGATGCATGGAGAACGACGGCGACCAGGGGAATCAAGGGGAGCAGGAGGAGGAGGAGCAGCTGGTCTGGCATGGCTTGATGGACTGAGCTGCTACTTTCAGTTGTGTGCCACTATTTGTTGTCGCCAAGGTCTTGTGAACTTTGGGCCACGAAAATTGCACAGGACACAACATAGTACTCCTTCCGTAGTTAAGTGTCATTTTACTGCGCGGTCGTGGACCTGCCATCTTTAAGAGCGTACGTACTACTCTGATGAGTTCAATGCAAGATTGCAAGTAGGTGAGCTCTGCTTACAAACGGTGAAACGGAACCGTGCAAAAAAAAAACTTTGTACCATATTTCTGTGTTTGCACCCGAACACGTCATCGTGTACTCTCGACGCCAAGTACGATACATGGTAGCATGCACCAAGAGAGGCTCGCCGAAAGCGCGATACGCAAGATAGTCCGACGGGCTCTTTTGAGACCCGAAACTCCACTCGCCCGGGAGGGACCCCGTCAGGGCGCACGGCGGCTATGGGCTGCCTTAGCTCGGCCTGATCGCTCCTAATACCTCGTGGATTCGCAACCTCCAATCCTGAAGAACAACGACGAACGAGAAGAAAGATACAAGGGAGAGAAATAAAAGTAGATGAACACGAAAAAGCAGTAGATGTGTTTGTTCGATTGATGTTGGTTCGATCGACCATCACCCTCATGTATATACAGGGCGACTGGAATTTCCGTGCAAGATGGAGTGTTAGATTCACTTCCAAAATCCTAGTTTGGGTCCAATTCGGATGTCTTGGATCGAACTTTTCAAAACTATTCGGTTTAAAACTAGCAGTACATTACGGGAATATTTTGAGGCAGTAAACGACCTCTAATCGAAGTCACAAGATAAAACAAAGTTGTCCGTCTTGAAAAAACGAAGAATTCTAATGTTGATCACTTTCTCATCCGAGTTCATATTGACCGCTTAATCAAGATCGTAAGAAAATATATTAATCCTGACGTTTTCGTCTCAGCTTCAGCTTCGCTCGCGCCTAACCTCAGATACCTCTATGGTTGGGCGCCCCAACCCCACTAATTCAGGTTTCAGTAGTATTTTGGCTCCATAAGTTGCATACTAACTTAGATCACAATGACTTAAAAACCAAAATTTCTTGTTTCGAGACGTACAACTTTCGTTTGTATCACTTCTTCATTTGAGGCCATTTTAAAGAAACTCTAGTGGAAGCCTTCATATATGGATCCTGGCTCTGTCTGCTAGCATAATCGGCTATCAAGCCGGATCTTAAAACAACTTGACATGGTATACATGGTGTCTTCCCAATGAGCAACAAAAACTGGCCAAGTGAATCTTTTCAGCTGCGTCTTATCCATTATCATCTGTCACGGTGGAATTGTTTTCTTGATTAGCCATCAGTCCAAAACGAGTATCAATACTCTGCATGTATCTATTTTTAGGATATAATAAGCATGGCGCGATTGGTATGCGATTAGAAGAGAGCAACAATATCTACTGGAAAGCCTCCGACGAGAGGAAGAAAAGAGATGTGACTGATTACTAATTATCAGTCGAGTGAGAATGTAATTCTTATGTAGTCTTTTCTGCCTTGTTTCACCCCTTCCTTCATCTGAACCTTCTAGTAATCTTTTAGCGTATGAGTTGACTAATCCCGTAAAATTTCAGATCTTAGTTATTAATCTTAGCTAACTTTTTTTATTCAACAAATGCAAGACCGCTTGTGATTGATTCTACTTGACTCCCTTTTTTCATTAAAAAAGCAAATGTTGTTAAGTGTTGATTGCAAGACACCGGCTTAACGTGGGGAGGTGGCGAGTTAGTAGTAGTACATGGTGAAGTGGCTTTGTTACCTATTCCTTAGGAACCGCAGATTTTAAATTCCATCATATTTGCGCATTTGACTGTATTAATACTTTTGAAATGTGTTTTATTCGCTCAGATTTCTGTTTTCATAAAGCAAATTAAATCTAGGTTTTCGCTTTCTTTGTGAATTGCCTGGCGGAGGGGAAACATGTAAAATATTTGCATGGAATCATGTTTCCTTACGTTTAATTTATTCTAATTTATTCTGGATGTACAATGCAATGCTATTTCGCTAGTCATTTTTTCATTTCCATTTTAGTTGGAACAGTCGAAAGTTGTTCTAAAGTTACTCATGTTGCTTAGTCTAGAGCCTTGAACAAGGCAAAACGGTAGCCGCTGTTTAGAAAACAAAACCAAGGACTGCGGCCGTTTTCTCAGCCAGGTCGGGCACATATTCACATCCTATCCTAGCAAGTAGTTATATGCAATATAGAAAGTGAGCCTATCTTAACTGGTTGAGGGAGTAGATGTACAAAACTAGCATCTGAGTTTAAATTTTCATGGCCGCGAATTTAGGTTCATATTTATACTTGAGGCCATGCCAAATGGTTGTGTGCATCCTGGTTGGTGCAGAGGCCGGGAAGTAAAATTCTCCTCATTTTTAAGAGGTCGGCCATATGTATACCCTCCTGAAACCCTACCCTCCCCTGCCGACCCCCTCCCGGGTGGCAGCGGAGGCCCCATCCCCCAGCGGACCTCCTTCTCCCGCCCCTCAGGCTGCCGCTGCTGCTAGCTCTGGTGGCGGTGGCGGCGCCCCTTCCGTCGAACATCGATGGGGAGGAGAGGGCTTCCGCGGTGACGCATTGATACGTCCAATTTGCATCACTATTTTGTATCATAATTTGCTGTTATTCATTGATATATTTCATATTGGGACACAATACTTATGTTATTTCATCTATTTTGCATGTTTCATCATTATTGGAGGATCAAGCACCGGAGCCGGATTCTGCCGGAAAAAGCACCGTCGAACGCAATATTTCGGAAGATCAACTGTGGAAGGAAATTTCACGTAAATTCCTATTTTTCCAGATGACGGAGGGAGCCAGAAGGGGAGCAGAGAGGAGCCAAGGTGGGCCCAGACCCTAGGGCGGCGCGGCCCATGGCCTGGCCGCGCCACCTTGTGGTCTGGGGGCCCCACAGCCTCTTTCGCCTCCTTTTCTTCGCGTACTCCTTCGTCCCGAAAACCTAAGCCACAGAGAGGACCTCACGAAGGGTTACGGCCGCCTCGCGGGGCGGAGAACACCGAGAGAGAAAAGAGCTCTCCGGCGGGCGAGGAATCCGCCGGGGAAATTCCCTCCCGGAGGGGGAAATCGACGCCATCGCCATCGTCATCGAGCGGGACATCATCTCCATCATCATCATCATCATCTCCACCATCTACACCGCCATCACCACCGCTGCACCTCGTCACCGTTGTAACAATTCGGGTTAAATCTTGATTGTTTGATAGGGGAAACTCTCCCGGTGTTATTCTATACTTGTTGTAGATGCTATTGAGTGAAACCATTGAACCAAGGTTTATGTTCAGATTGTTATTCATCATCATATCACCTCTGATTGTATTCCATATGATGTCTCGTGAGTAGTTCGTTTAGTTCTTGAGGACATGGGTGAAGTCTAAATGCTAGTAGTGAATTATGGTTGAGTAATATTCAATGTTATGATATTTAAGTTGTGGTGTCATTCTTCTAGTGGTGTCGTGTGAACGTCGACTACACGACACTTCACCATTTATGGGCCTAGGGGAGTGCATCTTGTATTCGGTTGCTAATTGCGGGGTTGCCGGAGTGACGAAACCTAAGCCCCCGTTAGTATATCGATGCGAGGAGGGATCGCAGGATCTCGAGTTTAAGGTTGTGGTTAGATTTATCTTAATTACTTTCTTGTAGTTGCGGATGCTTGCAAGGGGTATAATCACAAGTATGTATTAGTCCTAGGAAGGGCGGTGCATTAGCATAGGTTCACCCACACAACACTTATCAAAACAATGAAGATTATTAGACCACATGAAGCGAAAGTACTAGACTAAAATCCCCGTGTGTCCTTTAGAACGTTTGGTCATTATAAGTAAACAAACCGGCTTGTCCTTTGTGCTAAAAAGGATTGGGCCACTCGCTGCAATTATTTCTCTCGCATTTTACTTGCTCGTACTTTATTCATCTGTTACATCAAAACCCCTTGAATACTTGTCTGTGAGCATTTACAGTGAATCCTTCATCGAAACTGCTTGTCAACACCTTCTGCTCCTCGTTGGGTTCGACACTCTTATTTATCGAAAGTACTACGATACACCCCCTATACTTGTGGGTCATCAAGACTATTTTCACGGCGCCGTTGCCGGGGAGTGAAGCGCTATTGGTAAGCGGAATTGGTAAGGAAATTTACTTGTTTGTGCTGATTTTATTTCGCCTGCTGCTATAAATCATTATGGAGAGATCTTCTCTTCAATTTCTATTTGGGAAATCTACTACTACTGCAACGGTAGTGGATGAAGCGCCAGGTGAGTAAGTAGTACCATATAAAATACCTATGAAAATTATTGAACGTGTTATGGATAACCGCTATGAAGGGGATGGAACTGTCCATCCTGGTGATCATTTATTGTTTTTGCATGAATTATGCGGGTTATTCAAATGTGCAGGTATTTCTATGGATGAAGTTAGGAAGAAACTATTCACTATATCGTCTGTCCGGTAAAGCGGCGCACCTGGTATAAATTGCTGAAGAATGGTGATTCTATTGATTGGGAGGACATTGTGCCTTTATTTTATTCCAAATTTTATCCTCCAAGTGAAATTCACAAAGATCGGAACCGCATATATAATTTCTGGCCTCATGATGGAGAGAGTATTGCCCAAGCTTGGGGGAGATTGAAGTCTTTAATGCTCAAATGCCCCATTCATGAGCTTCCTGGTAATGTTATTATTGATAATTTCTATGCAAGACTTTCTTTTCAAGACAAGACCTTGTTGGATACTTCTTGTTCTGGATCATTTACACGCAACAAAGAAGAGTTTAAAAGGGACCTTCTTGATCGGATCCAAGAAAATACTGAAGGATGGGAGAATGACAAAGATAGAGAATCAGGTATAATTTATGATTATAAATGCATTGAAGCTTTTATGGATACTGATAAATTTCGTAATATGAGTGCTACATATGGTCTTGATTCCCAAGTTGTTGCAAATCTTTATAAAGCTTTTGCCTCTCATTATGAACTGCCTAAGAAGAATTTTGATAAGTATCATGAACCATATAAAGATAGAGTTGATTCATCTGTAAACAAATGTGTAGTGATTGAAACTGTTGATAATGTTATTCCTGAAGCTTATATTGAAAAAACTCCTTTCCCTGCTAAAATGAAGGAGTACTCTGTCATATCTAGTGCGGTTAATAAAAGTGAAAAGAAACCTAAAGAACCTGAAGAACAAATTAAAATTGAACTTCTTTGTTGCAATAGTTAAAGATCTTGTGACTTGAAAATGTGGAGGATGGTCATATTATTTTACGTGAAGATGCTTCTAATATTGTTTCACATCCTAATAAACCCAAACAAGTTAGTGTTCCTATGCTATCCGTTAGAATTGGTGATCATTGCTATTATGGTTTATGTGATATTGGTGCAAGCGTTAGTGCTATTCCTTATGAGCTTTACACGGAGATTATGCACGAAATTGGTTCTTGTGAACTTGAAGATATTGATGTGGTTATTCATCTGGCTAATAGAGAAACTATTTCTCCAATTGGTATTGTTCGAGATGTGGAAGTTCTATGTGGTAAGATTAAATATCCTGTCGACTTTTTGGTACTTGGTTCTACTTGCTAGTGATCATTGTCCTATCATTTTTGGTAGACCTTTTCTAAATACTTGTGGAGCTATTATAGATTGTAAGAAAGAGAAAATTTTGACTAGATTTCTTTGGTGAACCTTATGAATTTAACTTTTCTAAATTTACCAAAACTCCTTATAAAGCCGACTTGCCTAGTAATGATTTTAAAATGGAGCGAGTGTGCATCTATTGTTCTTGTTCCTAATAATCCTTTGCAGCAACATTTGGAGAATAGTGAAAGTGAAGCTTTTAGGAAAGAAAGAGATGAACTTGAGGAAATTTTTCTTCGTCAACCTATTCTCAAGCATTGTTTACCGGTGGAAGATTTGGGTACAACACCGCCACCAAAGGAAGATCCTATTTTTGATTTAAAGCTTTTACCTGATAATCTTAAATATGCTCATATTGATGATAAGAAAATATATCCTGTTATTATTAGTTCTAAGCTTTCAGAGATTGAGGAAGAAAGGTTATTGGAAATATTGAAGAAACACCGAGGAGCTATTGGCTATACTCTTGATGATTTGAAAGGGATTTCTCCTTCTATTTGCCAACATGCTATTAATATGGAAGAAGATGCAAAGCCTGTTGTTGAACATCAACGTCGTCTAATTCCGAAGATGAAGGAAGTGGTAAGAAACGAGGTATTAAAACTTCTTGAAGCTGGTATTATATATCCTATTGCTGATAGTAGATGGGTTAGTCCTGTGCATTGTGTTCCTAAGAAAGGAGGAATGACTGTTGTGCCTAATGATAATGATGAGCTTATTCCTCAAAGAATAGTTGTAGGTTATAGAATGTGCATTGATTTTCGAAAAGTTAATAAAGTTACTAAGAAAGATCATTACCCTTTACCCTTTATTGATCAAATGCTAGAAAGGTTATCTAAAAATACTCATTTTTGCTTTCTTGATGGTTATTCTTGTTGGAGATATGCCCAAGAGGCAATAATAAATGGTTATTATATATCTTTGTGTTTATGATAATGTTTACATACCATGCTATAATTGTATTAACCGAAACATTGGTACATGTGTGATATGTAGACAAACAAGAAGTCCCTAGTATGCCTCTTAAACTAGCTTGTTGATTAATGGATGATTAGTTTCATAATCATGAACATTGGATGTTATTAATAACAAGGTTATATCATTGTATGAATGATGTAATGGACACACCCAATTAAGCGTAGCATAAGATCTCGTCATTAAGTTATTTGCTATAAGCTTTCAATACATAGTTACCTAGTCCTTATGACCATGAGATCATGTAAATCACTTATACCGGAAAGGTACTTTGATTACACCAAACACATCTGCGTAAATGGGTGGCTATAAAGGTGGGATTAAGTATCCAGAAAGTATGAGTTGAGGCATATGGATCAACAGTGGGATTTGTCCATCCCGATGACGGATAGATATACTCTGGGCCCTCTCGGTGGAATGTCGTCTAATGTCTTGCAAGCATATGAATAAGTTCATAAGAGACCACATACCACGGTACGAGTAAAGAGTACTTGTCGGAGACGAGGTTGAACAAGGTATAGAGTGATACCGAAGATCAAACCTCGGACAAGTAAAATATCGCGTGACAAAAGGAATTGGTATCGTATGTGAATGGTTCATTCGATCACTAAAGTCATCGTTGAATATGTGGGAGCCATTATGGATCTCCAGATCCCGCTATTGGTTATTGGTCGGAGTAAGTACTCAACCATGTCCACATAGTTCACGAACCGTAGGGTGACACACTTAAAGTTGGATGTTGAAATGGTAGAACTTGAATATGGAATGGAGTTCGAATATTTGTTCGGAGTCCCGGATGAGATCCCGGACATCACGAGGAGTTCCGGAATGGTCCGGAGAATAAGATTCATATATAGGAAGTCATATTCCAAGTTTGGAAATGATCCGGTGCATTTATGGCAGGTTCTAGACGGTTCTAGAAAAGTCCGGAAGAAATGCACTATGGAAGGTGGAGTCCCGGAAGGACTCCACAAGCTTGGCCAGCCAAACCCTAGAGGGGAAAGTCCAAGGTGGACTTCCCCCCAAGGTGGCCGGCCACCCACCCTCATGGAAAGGTGGGAATCCCACTTGAGGTGGGAATCCCACCTTGGGTAGGTTTCCCTACACATGGAAGGTTTTGGGTTGGGGTCTTATTCGAAGACTTGTACACCAACTCTTGGGTGTTCCACCTATATAATGAGGGCCAAGGGGAGGGGGCCGGCCACACCAAAGCCTCCAAGCTTGGCCGCCCCCTATAGTGGCCGGCCACCCCCTCTCCCCAAACCCTAGCGCCCCGCTCCTCCACCATATCCCGCACGCTTAGCGAAGCTCCGCCGGATTTCTCCACCGCCACCGACACCACGCCGTCGTGCTTGTCGGATTCAAGAGGAGCTACTACTTCCGCTGCCCGCCTGGAACGGGGAGGTGGACGTCGTCTTCATCAACAACCGAACGTGTGACCGAGTACGGAGGTGCTGCCCGTTCGTGGCGCCGGAACCGATCGTGATCAAGATCTTCTACGCGCTTTTGCAAGCGGCAAGTGAACGTCTACCGCAGCAACAAGAGCCTCCTCTTGTAGGCTTTGGAATCTCTTCAAGGGTGAGTCTCGACAATCCCCTCGTTGCTACCGTCTTCTAGATTGCATCTTGGCTTGGATTGCGTGTTCGCCGTAGGAAAATTTTTGTTTTCTATGCTACGTTCTCCTACAGTGGTATCAGAGCCGTGTCTATGCATAGATGGTTGCACGAGTAGAACACAATGGTTTGTGGGCGTTGATGCTCTTGTTATCTTTAGTTGAGTACTTTGCATCTTTGTGGCATAGTGGGATGAAGCGGCTCGGGCTAACTTTACATGACCGCGTTCATGAGATTTGCTCCACGCTTGACATGCAACTTGTATTGCATAAGTGGCTTTGCGGGTGTCTGTCTCTCCTACTATAGTGAAGATTCAATTTACTCTTCTATTGACAACACTAGTATCACCGTTGTGGTTCATGTTCGTAGGTAGATTGGATCTTGCTCGAAAACCCTAAACCACGTAAAATATGCAAACCAAATTAGAGAACGTCTAACTTGTTTTTGCAGGGTTTGGTGATGTGATATGGCCATAATGTGATGATGAATATGTATGAGATGATCATTATTGTATTGTGGCAACCGGCGAGGAGCCTTATGGTTGTCTTTAAATTTCATGTTGAGTAGTATTTCAAAGTAGTTGTAATAGTTGCTACATGGAGGACGATCATGAAGACGGCGCCATTGACCTTGGTGCTTCGCCGACGATGATGGAGATCATGCCCGTTGATGATGGAGATCATGTCCGTGCTTTGGAGATGAAGATCAAAGGCGCAAAGACAAAAGGGCCATATCATATCACATATGAACTGCATGTGATGTTAATCCTTTATGCATCTTATTTTGCTTAGATCGCGACGATAGCATTATAAGATGATCCCTCACATTAATATCAAGATAATAAAGTGTTCTTCCCTCGTATGCACCGTTGCATTGTTCGACGTTTTGAAGCATCTCGTGATGATCGGGTGTGATAAACTCGACATACAACGAGTGTAAGCCATATTGCACACGCGGAATACTTGGGTTTGCTTGACGAGCCTAGCATGTACGAGACATGGCCTCGGGACAACGGAAACCGAAAGGTTGAACACGAGTCATATGGATGATATGATCAACATGTTGATGTTCACCATTGAAGCTACATCATCTCACGTGATGATCGGTTTTGATGTAGTGGATTTGGATCGTGTACCACTTAACAACTATGAGGGATGTTGTATTAAGTGGGAGTTCATTAGTAATTAGATTAAAACATGAACTAATTATCATAAACATAGTCAGAGTAGTATTTTGAATTAATTTTGTAGTATTGGCATCCGTTTACTACTATGCGCTAGTCTTGTTATTGAGATAGAAATCTTGTTAAAATCTGATAAGAAACTTTACGGATTAGTACCGTATTGTTAAAGAATCAAGAATTGATTAAGTCCTATTGCAAACTTTTAGTGAAACTCACTTTGTTGATTCGAGAGAGCTATGGTTTCAATTAGTACCTAAAGTTATCTTGTCTCCGTGAAACTTGAAGTTCAAATCTGTTTGAAAAGTAAGGAGCTGAAAATTTAGTTTTCAGAAATAATCAAGGTATGAGATATATGTGATATCTAAGACCTTATTGCAAGATGATAGAATATAATTTGGTGAGACTACATAAACTCATAAGTTTTATGGGAATGTATGAAGGTTGAAGACGCCGGGCGTCACAATCCTCCAACTATTGGAGCACTAACGATATTCGCATATCCATGAAGTTATCATCCTTAGTATGCACCGTTGCTAAGACTCGTCGTATCGAAGCATCACGTGATGATCGGGTGTTATAGATTCTACGTGTGCTTACAATGGGTGCAAGCCGATTTGCACATGCGAATACTAAGGTTAAACTTTATGAGCCTAGCATGTACAGACATGGTCTCAAAAAGTCGTCATGATATGATGGATAAAATTATGAGTGAAATTGTTCATCATATTAAAAGGTTACTAATAGTGAAATCCGGAACACTTGTCATATGATGATCAACTTCAAAGAACCTCAAGGTTATTGGTATTTGATCAACAAACCTAGAAGTTATTGATATTGAAGTGTTTTTCTGAATAATGAGGAAAGCTAAAAGAGAAACTACAAAAGATTATTGGCGAGAAAGAAAGAAAGAAAAGACTAGAAAGTCTAGCTCAGGTGTATATAAATGATATACATGTTATGGATGTATTCCTCATTTGGTCACACAATAAAATTCTTGGGTATTTGTACCACATTGGTTGGTATGAAGTGTCATACAAAACAACGCAATACAAGAGTACAATGGCCTAAGTGACTAACAAGGAATATGATAGGTATGCACGTACGGAACAAAAATAAAGTGTTATTATGTTCATCGTTGGCATTCTATCTAGCCCTTAGAATTTATAATAAAGAACTTAATAATTGTTATTTTGCTCTGGTCAAATGAAAACAATGAGTTGTTCAAATTATGACATTACTCCATGAACGATGGATAAGTTATTGTAAATCTTAATGGTGAAACACACATACATAACACTGACGCTAAAATGCCATAAGGCAAATGATTTGAATTCCACTCATTTGTGGAACCGCCATTTAGGTCATGTTAGAAAGGAACGCATGAAGGAACTCCATGTAAATGGATTTTTGGAGTCACTTGATTTTTGAATCATTTGACGCTTGCAAATCTTTTCTAAAGAGAATGATTAAAATACCGTTCATAGGCCAAAAGTTGAACGGGCAACTAACTTAGTGGAAAAATACATGATGATGTATGTGGTTCACTGGGCATAGTTGTGTGCGGGAGATTCTTCTACTTCATGAAAACTTTCAACAATGAATTGAGTATATATATGTTGATATATTCAATAAGGAAGAAGTTTGAAACATTTGAATGGATTCAAATAAATTTCAGCATGAAGTGGAAATCATCGTAATAGAAAAGTCAAATATCTATGATTGGATCATGGTAGAAATATTTGAATTACGAGTTTTAGCGAACATCTAAGAGAGTTATGAAATTGTTCTACAACTCACATTTCTTGGAGTATCATAATGATGATATAGTATCCAAGATATGTATCCAAACCTTGTTGGATTAATGATGAGATAAAATATTATGACGCCATTATATTTTTGTGGATTATGCTTTAGTGACTACCGCTTTTACATCTGAATAGAGCATCATCATGATCCGTTGAAATGACACCATACGAGTTATGGTATGGGTATAAACCCTAATAGTCTTTCTTTAAATTTTGGTCTAAGAGTTTACAACCAAAATCGGATGAATGTCTTTGTTGGTTATCCCGAGAGAATTAATTGGGAATTCTTCCCACGAGACAAAGACAAAAGTGTTTGTCAATGTTTCTTATTTCCGAGAAATTGTTTCTAGTGAAGTATTTGAGTGGGAGGACAATATAATTTGATAAGGTTTATGAACCCTGAGCATAATGATCAGAGTAGCGCAGCATCGGAATTTGTTTCGGAAGCGGCCACGACGATCATGGCTCCCATGACTACAAAGTGTTTTAGCCATGGAGATCGAAGTACATATTGAACCTTGTAGGTATGGTTTACTTTGTGACCAAATAAATGATTTGTGAACAAAGGATTGATTTTGAATAATGATAAACCAACTACAAACAAAGAAGTTATGATGGGCCACGACTCAGTTAAAATGGCCATGCGCCATGAAATCCATAATAGACGAATACTTTTTGAAAGTAAATGGATCTATAGACTTGGATGAAATATCATTAAAGAAGCTCGACTTGTCGAAAAATTGTTTACGACAAAGTTCAAAGAGTTGACTACGATAAGATTAGATCTTACGTAGCAATGCTTATAGTCTATGTGGTTTATTCTAGTAATCACTACATATTTCTTTTATGAGATATGCTAGTAGGATGGCAAAATACATTACTTATCAGGAGTATGTATTAAAGGTGTATACAAAATACAACCAAGAGTTTTGCCTGTCCATAGAATACTAGATAGGTATACAAACTTCAATTGGATGAAGTGAGTATCGCGGAGTTGGAATCTTCACCAGATGAAATAGTCAAAGAGTTTTTGATTTCATCAAGAGGCGATGAAGAGACTTGTATTTGCAAGAAATTAAGTGGGACGCTGAGACATATTTATAATACTTTATGTAGGTGACATATAGTTGGTTATAAATGATGTAATTATATACTTGGTTAAAAGGTTTCATTGAGAAATTAATTTCAATGAAAGGATATGAAATGAAACATATTTAGTGTCAAGATCTATGAAGATAGATTGAAACACATAATAAGTTTAAGTCAAAGTACATAGAATGGATATTGAAGTAGTTCAACATATAAATATTAAGAAAATGTTCTTGTCATGTTAAGTTTTAACAAGACTTGAATGTATCTGACACTCAATGAGTAAAAACACATGAGTGATTATAGATCACAAATAACATGTACACAATCAGATATCATGTGCTATAAAGTGTTATGAGCATATACCAGAATGATTCATATGATGATCATTGAACGACAGTAAGAATATCCTTAAGTACTTTAGAAGAACTAAGGATATATATATATATTTTTGTATGAAGAAATGACAAACAAATCGCTGTAAGGTGTTACACCGATATTGGTTTTGTCACATATAAAATATAATTTCAAATCTCAAATTAGACTAAGTGTTGTTTAAAAGGTAGCACAATGAGCTAGAAGTTGTCTATGCTAGATTTAGAAGAGTTCTAAATATTGTGATGGATTCTACAAAAGAAGGCGAGAATATGTCATTGTTTTGACAATGACAAAGGATGTTAAGTCGAGGAGGTTCTTTGAGAATTTGGTGTAGTTCAGACAAAGTCAGAACTTTGAAGCTATATTGTGTGTGACAATATTAGTGACATATTTCGGACCGCGGAATTAAGGTTCCACCGGAGGACTAAGCATATATGCCGACTCATTTGGAAAATGAGTGATGCGGCTGAGACGCATATGAATTGCAAAATACATACGTTTCGAGCATGTCGAGACCGATTGACTAAAACCTCTCCAGTGAGCAAAACATGATAAAGCACCGGAAGGCCAAGGTGTTATATCTTTACATATGTAAACTAGATTATTGACTCTAGTGCAAGTGGGAGAGCTGTTGGAGATATGCCCAAGAGGCAATAATAAATGGTTATTATATATCTTTGTGTTTATGATAATGTTTACATACCATGCTATAATTGTATTAACTGAAACATTGGTACATGTGTGATATGTAGACAAACAAGAAGTCCCTAGTATGCCTCTTAAACTAGCTTGTTGATTAATGGATGATTAGTTTCATAATCATGAACATTGGATGTTATTAATAACAAGGTTATATCATTGTATGAATGATGTAATGGACACACCCAATTAAGCGTAGCATAAGATCTCGTCATTAAGTTATTTGCTATAAGCTTTCAATACATAGTTACCTAGTCCTTATGACCATGAGATCATGTAAATCACTTATACCGGAAAGGTACTTTGATTACACCAAACACCACTTGCGTAAATGGGTGGCTATAAAGGTGGGATTAAGTATCCGGAAAGTATGAGTTGAGGCATATGGATCAACGGTGGGATTTGTCCATCCCGATGACGGATAGATATACTCTGGGCCCTCTCGGTGGAATGTCGTCTAATGTCTTGCAAGCATATGAATAAGTTCATAAGAGACCACATACCACGGTACGAGTAAAGAGTACTTGTCGGGAGACGAGGTTGAACAAGGTATAGAGTGATACCGAAGATCAAACCTCGGACAAGTAAAATATCGCGTGACAAAAGGAATTGGTATCGTATGTGAATGGTTCATTCGATCACTAAAGTCATCGTTGAATATGTGGGAGCCATTATGGATCTCCAGATCCCGCTATTGGTTATTGGTCGGAGTAAGTACTCAACCATGTCCACATAGTTCACGAACCGTAGGGTGACACACTTAAAGTTGGATGTTGAAATGGTAGAACTTGAATATGGAATGGAGTTCGAATATTTGTTCGGAGTCCCGGATGAGATCCCGGACATCACGAGGAGTTCCGGAATGGTCCGGAGAATAAGATTCATATATAGGAAGTCATATTCCAAGTTTGGAAATGATCGGTGCATTTATGGCAGGTTCTAGACGGTTCTAGAAAAGTCCGGAAGAAATGCACTATGGAAGGTGGAGTCCGGAAGGACTCCACAAGCTTGGCCAGCCAAACCCTAGAGGGGAAAGTCCAAGGTGGACTTCCCCCCAAGGTGGCCGGCCACCCACCCTCATGGAAAGGTGGGAATCCCACTTGAGGTGGGAATCCCACCTTGGGTAGGTTTCCCTACACATGGAAGGTTTTGGGTTGGGGTCTTATTCGAAGACTTGTACACCAACTCTTGGGTGTTCCACCTATATAATGAGGGCCAAGGGGAGGGGGCCGGCCACACCAAAGCCTCAAGCTTGGCCGCCCCCTATAGTGGCCGGCCACCCCCTCTCCCCAAACCCTAGCGCCCCGCTCCTCCACCATATCCCGCACGCTTAGCGAAGCTCCGCCGGATTTCTCCACCGCCACCGAGCACCACGCCGTCGTGCTTGTCGGATTCAAGAGGAGCTACTACTTCCGCTGCCCGCCTGGAACGGGGAGGTGGACGTCGTCTTCATCAACAACCGAACGTGTGACCGAGTACGGAGGTGCTGCCGTTCGTGGCGCCGGAACCGATCGTGATCAAGATCTTCTACGCGCTTTTGCAAGCGGCAAGTGAACGTCTACCGCAGCAACAAGAGCCTCCTCTTGTAGGCTTTGGAATCTCTTCAAGGGTGAGTCTCGACAATCCCCTCGTTGCTACCGTCTTCTAGATTGCATCTTGGCTTGGATTGCGTGTTCGCCGTAGGAAATTTTTTGTTTTCTATGCTACGTTCTCCTACAATTCTGGGTTTTCACAAATTGCTGTTAAAGCTAAAGATCAAGAGAAAACCACGTTTACTTGTCCTTATGGAACCTATGCTTATAGGCGTATGCCTTTTGGTTTATGTAATGCTCCTGCTACTTTTCAAAGATGCATGTACTGCTATTTTTCATGGTTTTTGCGAAAGTATTGTAGAGGTGTTCATGGATGATTTTTTTCGTCTATGGGAATTCTTTTGATAATTGCTTGCGAAACCTCGATAAAGTTTTGCGAGAGATGTGAAGAAACTAACCTTGTTCTTAATTGGGAGAAATGCCACTTTATGGTTAATGAAGGAATTGTATTGGGACATAAAATTTCCGAGAGAGGTATTGAAGTTGATAGAGCTAAAGTTGAAGCAATTGAGAAGATGCCCTATCCGAGGGATGTTAAAGGTATTCGTAGTGTTCTTGGTCATGCTTGGGTTTTATAGGAGATTTATTAAAGATTTCTCTAAAATTTCAAAGCCTCTTACTAATCTTCTTCAAAAAGATGTACCTTTTGTTTTTGATGATGATTGTAAGGAAGCTTTTGAAACTCTAAAAAAGCCTTAACAAGCTCGCTCTCGTAGTCGAACCTCCTGATTGGAATTTGCCTTTTGAAATTATGTGTGATACTAGTGATTTTGCTGTAGGCGTTGTTCTTGGACAGCGGGTAGATAAAAAATTAAATGTTATTCATTATGCTAGTAAGACTCTTGATGCTTCTCAAAGAAATTATGCTACAACTGAAAAGGAATTGTTAGCTGTAGTCTTTGCTTGTGATAAGTTTAGACCCTATATTGTTGATTCGAAAGTTACAATTCATACTGATCATGCTTTGCAATTAGATACCTTATGACAAAGAAAGATGCTAAGCCAAGGCTTATTAGATGGGTACTTACGTTGCAAGAATTTGATTAACATATTATAGATAGGAAAGGTGCTGATAATCCTGTTCTTGATAATTTGTCTAGATTGGAAAATATTGCTTATGATCCTGTTCTCGTTAATGATAGTTTTCCAAATGAACAATTGGCTGTAATAAAGGTGAGCTCGCGAGAGAGCCCTTGGTATGCAGATTATGCTAACTTTATTGTTTCGAAGTATTTGCCTCCAACCTTTTCAGCTCAGCAAAGGAGGAAATTCTTTTATGACTTGAGGCATTATTTTTGGGATGACCCACACTTATATAAAGAAGGAGTGGATGGTATTATGCGAAGATGTGTTCCTGAATATGAACAACATGAGATATTGAATAAATGTCATGGAAGTGTTTATGGAGGACATCACGCTGGAGATAGAACCGCGCAAAAGGTTCTACAATCAGGTTTTTATTGGCCAACACTCTTCAAAGATGCAAGGAAGTTTATTTTATCTTGTGATGAATGTCAAAGAGTTGGTAATATCTCTAGACGCAATGAAATGCCTATGAATTATACTCTTGTTATTGAACCATTCGATTGTTGGGGATTCGACTTCATGGGTCCTTTCCCTTCTTCGGACGGTAACACTCATATACTTGTCGCTGTTGATTATGTTACTAAATGGGTAGAAGCTATACCTACAAAAAGTGCTGATGGTGAGACCTCTATAAAAATGCTTGTAGATGTTATATTTCCTAGATTTGGAGTACCTAGATATATTATGACTGATGGAGGTTCTCATTTTATTCATGGAGGTTTTAGAAAAACTCTTGCTAAGTATGGTATTAATCATAGAATTGCTTCTCGCTTATCACCCTCAAACTAGTGGTCAAGTAGAATTATCAAATAGAGAGATTAAAGCTATCTTGGGAAAGACTCGTTAATAAATCTAGAAAGAATTGGGCTAGCAAATTGAAAGAAGCACTATGGGCTTATAGAAGCGCTTATAAAAATCCTATGGGAATGTCACCTTATAAAATGGTTTATGGAAAAGCTTGTCATTTACCTTTAGAACTAGAGCGCAAAGCTTATTGGGCCGTTAGAGAACTAAATAAAGATCCTAAATTAGCTAGGTAATAAGAGGTTGTTGCAATTAAGTTCTCTAGATGAATGGAGAAGTGAAGCTTATGAAAATGCTAAACTCTTTAAAGAAAAAGTTAAGAAGTGGCATGATAGAAGGATCATTAAAAGAGAATTTAATGTTGGAGATAAAGTTCTATTGTATCGGTCTCGTCTCAGATTCTTTGCAGGGAAATTACTCTCGAAGTGGGAAGGACCATATGTTGTTGAGGAAGTGTATCGTTCAGGAGCAATTAAAATTAGCTCTCTCCAAGGCAATGCCACACAAGTGGTGAATGGACAAAGACTCAAGCATTATATCTCGGGTGATTCTTATAATGTTGATGTTGATATTATTCAAGTGGAAACACCGGAGGCTTTCATCAAAGGACAAATTGACAGTCCGCCAGAACTGGACTTTGAATAGGTAACAGTACAGGTAATAAAAAGTCCGCGTTTACCTTTCCGAACATTATTTCTGCTGTTTTTAGAAAATATGAAAAATTACGAGTTCGAAACGGAGTGGAAAGGACGCACGAGGGGGTGCCACCATAGGGCGGCGCGGGCCCCACCCTGGCCGCGCCGACCTATGGTCTGGCCGCCTCGTTCCCCCTTTCCGACTCTGGTTCGATCTGGAACCTTCCTTTTGTCGCGAAATTTTTTGCTATATAATTCCCCGGACCCCTGGAGGTCCGTAATATCGTTTTCTCGTCGTGTTTTGTTTCGAGCTGTTTTCTGCCGGGATCTGCTTCGGATCTAGATCCACCATGTCCTCGTCGGGAACTCAGAAGGACAGTTTCTTTGAGGACGTCGTCAACCCGTACATGAACGAGCTGAAGATGCACCCCAAAGAGTTGCAGCTCGTGGATGGAGAGTTGCAGATCAAAGATGTCCAGGGTCCTAAGGGAGAAGGGAGTTTGGAAGACAGGATGGAGAAAGCTGGAACAAGAGGTTTTCAACTACAAGAAGATGGCTGAGCGTGAAGTGGATATCTTTCACAAGATTGTGTCTCGAACTCATTGATGGGCACAAGAAGGAGACCGCAAAGTCGTGGGACGATATCTTCTCACTTCACGACACCACCAACAAACTCCAAGCTCAACTCTATGATGTTCATAATCAAAGCTGTGAGTATGAAAACGGGTTTAAGCGCATAAGTCATGTCTGCTAGTTTCGGGTTTCCGGAGACCAAGATGTCTTTTGTTGATGGAGGGCCTCTTCCATGGAAGTCCGATGACGACAAAGATTCACCATCATCACCGAAGGAGTAATTCATCATCGGTATTGGCATCCCCTTGGTTTGTTCCAAGCTTGGGGAGTGCCGCGGTATCACATCATCACCACCTTTATCTTTTACTATCAAGTAGTGTCATATCATGAGTAGGGAAGTTATCATATGGAATAGTATGCAATGTGGAAGTATCTCTCTTAGTTAGTTATCTATGTATCCGTTGGTGTGAGTTATCGTTATGGAATATTAATGAGAAGTCTTATCATTTACTTTTTGCACACCTTATTTTAGTTTGCAATCTCCGAGTATATGATTACTCTTGACATGAGTATTGATATCACTTTGGGAGCATCAAGTAAATCTATTTGGTTTTGGCAAACTTAGCATTGGTCAATAGCAACAACACCCTGATGTTTTAATAAAAGAGAGAAATACACTTAGATATACTACTCTATTATCTCTATGCTTAGTATTCTAAAGTTAAAATTGCTTGTGCTTATGAGAAAGATGCATGATTGTTTCTATCATATGTATATTTGTTTGTTTCCCTCAACCTTTATGCTTGCTATCAAACCTTGCTAGCCAAAGACCTGTATCGAGAGGGAATGCTTCTCATACATCCATAACCTTAGACCAAACCTATGCCATTTGTGTCCACCATACCTACCTACTACATGGTATTTTCTCGCCATTCCAAGTAAATACTTCATGTGCTACCTTTAAATAATTCAAACTATACTACTCCTTATTTGTGTCAATGTTCTATAGCTCATGAGGAAGTATGTGGTGTTTCATCTTTCAATCTTGTTGGGCGGACTTTCACCAATGGACTAGCGGCACATCCGCTTATCCAATAACTTTGCAATAAGAGCTGGCAACGGGGTTCCCAGCCCCAATTAATAACTTTCATTAAAGATTCTCTTCACATGTTTTGCTCTGATTTATCAGTAAGCAACTTAATTTTGCAATAGACACTCCTCCATGGTATGTGAATGTTGGAAGGCACCCGAGGATTCGGTTAGCCATGGATTGAGAAAGCCAAGGTTGGGGGGAGTGTCATCCTTAATAAAACTAAAACACATGTGTAAACAAAAGAGAAGGGGGATGATCTACCTTGTCGGTAGAGATGCCAGTCCCTCATGGGAGCCGCTCTTTGAAGGTTCGTTTGGCAAGGGGGTTAGAGTGCCCGCTACCATTCGTTGACAACAACAAACACCTCTCAAAATCTTACTTTTATGCTCTTTATATGATTTCAAAACTTGAAAAGCTCTAGCACATGATTTAATCCCCAGCTTCCCTCTGCGAAGGGCCTATCTTTTACTTTTATGTTGAGTCGGTAAAACCTATTTCCTTCTATCTCAAGCAAGCAATTGAGTTGTTGTGAACTAATCATTTATGCTATGATTCAGTTAATCATGTCTTTTATACTTTCTTGTTTAGTACCAATTTTATCTGAATGAATATGACTTTGAAGTTATCAATGATTATGAAGAGATGGTCATGCTTAAATATGAAGGCTCAGCTATAAAATCTAATATGAAAGCTTTGCTTAGAAGTACAATCCGTTAGCAGTTCTCTGACCAAGAACAAAGTTTGCCATCACCAACTATGATTTCTTATGCACCTTTACTTGTGATTTCTCTTTACCTATTTCAAGATGAGTTATATGAGGAAGTTGTTTACTAGAATGTCTTGTGTGAATGAATATGATGCTTCTTGTCCGTATTTTATTTATCGACTCTTCACTCCATAAACATGTGGTCTTGTTTATCGAGCTCGGTTTCGCTTGGGGACAAGCGAGGTCTAAGCTTGGGGGAGTTGATACGTCCAATTTGCATCACTATTTTGTATCATAATTTGCTCGTTATTCATTGATATATTTCATATTGGGACACAATACTTATGTTATTTCATCTATTTTGCATGTTTCATCATTATTGGAGGATCAAGCACCGGAGCCGGGATTCTGCCGGAAAAAGCACCGTCGAATGCAATATTTCGGAAGATCAATCGTGGAAGGGAATTTCAAGAAAATTCCTATTTTTCCGGATGACGGAGGGAGCCGAAAGGGGAGCAGAGAGGAGCCATCGTGGGCCCGGACCCTAGGCGGCGCGGCCCATGGCTCCGGCCGCGCCACCCCGTGGTCCGGGGGCCCCACGGCCCCTTTCGCCTCCTTTTCTTCGCGTACTCCTTCGTCCCGAAAACCTAAGCCACGAGAGGACCTCACGAAGGGTTACAGCCGCTCTGCGGGGCGGAGAACACCGCAGAGAGAAAGAGCTCTCCGGCGGGCGGGAATCCGCCGGGGAAATTCCCTCCCGGAGGGGGAAATCGACGCCATCGCCATCGTCATCGAGCGGGACATCATCTCCATCATCATCATCATCATCTCCACCATCTACACCGCCATCACCACCGCTGCACCTCGTCACCGCTGTAACAATTCGGGTTAAATCTTGATTGTTTGATAGGGGAAACTCTCCCGTGTTATTCTATACTTGTTGTAGATGCTATTGAGTGAAACCATTGAACCAAGGTTTATGTTCAGATTGTTATTCATCATCATATCACCTCCGATTGTATTCCATATGATGTCTCGTGAGTAGTTCGTTTAGTTCTTGAGGACATGGGTGAAGTCTAAATGCTAGTAGTGAATTATGGTTGAGTAATATTCAATGTTATGATATTTAAGTTGTGGTGTCATTCTTCTAGTGGTGTCGTGTGAACGTCGACTACACGACACTTCACCATTTATGGGCCTAGGGGAGTGCATCTTGTATTCGGTTGCTAATTGCGGGGTTGCCTGGAGTGACGAAACCTAAGCCCCCGTTAGTATATCGATGCGGGAGGGATCGCGGGATCTCGAGTTTAAGGCTCGTGGTTAGATTTATCTTAATTACTTTCTTGTAGTTGCGGATGCTTGCAAGGGGTATAATCACAAGTATGTATTAGTCCTAGGAAGGGCGGTGCATTAGCATAGGTTCACCCACACAACACTTATCAAAACAATGAAGATTATTAGACCACATGAAGCGAAAGTACTAGACTAAAATCCCCGTGTGTCCTCAAGAACGTTTGGTCATTATAAGTAAACAAACCGGCTTGTCCTTTGTGCTAAAAAGGATTGGGCCACTCGCTGCAATTATTTCTCTCGCATTTTACTTACTCGTACTTTATTCATCTGTTACATCAAAACCCCTTGAATACTTGTCTGTGAGCATTTACAGTGAATCCTTCATCGAAACTGCTTGTCAACACCTTCTGCTCCTCGTTGGGTTCGACACTCTTATTTATGGAAAGTACTACGATACACCCCCTATACTTGTGGGTCATCACGCATCATGGGAGGCGATGAGGCGCAGGTTGAGGACGCCGGGCGGCACGGCTGCTTGGCCGTGTCCTGATGCACTTCGCTGGTAGCCATGGAGGAGTGGGTGGAGCGGTGGCCGCCTTTGCCCCTGGCGGTGGAGGTACGCATGATCCGCGCCGCCTTTTTCTTCTCTGGTGATCCGACAGGAGTGACTAGCGGCGTGGGGGCCGCTGGTCTAGATTTGATGGTGGCGGTCCTCGGGTTTCTCTCATGCGAAGATGAAGACCTGCCGGGGGCCAGTCTTCCTTGATCTGGCTGGAGTGATAAGTTCCGGAAAGCTCCGTCGGTGAATGGAACATCACATCTTTTGCCTGTAGTTCACTGAATCGGGTGGTATTCAGTCGCGCGCACCCATGCTTTTATTCTGACCGTTTGGTTCTGGAGGGAGCGACGCGAAGCTCTTTTCTATGTTGACGCCAAGTGACTTTGGATCCATGGTGAAAGTCAGAAGAAGAGAATATCATGAAGGCCGGATGGGAGGACTAGCTAAGGGAGGTTCAAGTCTCCGCGATGTTAAGGGACTTGCTTGGTGTTTCGGGCTTCACAGCAGTGGTATGAAAGTGGGGGCAACAGCACAGGTGAAGTTAGTCCTACCTTTCAGGGTGAAAACCCCCTTAACTGGTTGTGCCTAGCAATGACCTTGTTGGAGGCATTGTTTTGAGAGCGGGGACTATCTCCATAGTGAAAACCTAAGATCGTTGGTCGGGCGACGACGGTGCTGGAGCACTGTTCCCTTCTTGGAGGCGTCGCTTTTGGAGAGTCTGTATTTCAGGTGTTGTCTTCGTGGTGAATGTATGCTGCTGTAGCGGGACTTTTGTTTCTTAGTTTTCTTTTGTCTTTTTTAGTTGTGTGCATCCGTACTGCCATTAGGGTGTTGCGTTGTTGCAGAGGCTGGATGTAATTGATATCTTTTGATATTAATATATTCTCTTTATCGAAAAAGTTATATGCAATATGCTCGAAAAGGTGACGTTTTTCACTTTCCTCAAAGGCCTTAGGAAATCGACTATTCGATTGTGAAACAAGACTATCCACTTGATAAAACGATTCTTAAAAACCCAATTTTGCACGCTAGGATCTGTAGGAGAAAGCTGAAGTGGATTAGCTCTCTCTCTCTCCCCCCTCCTTGTCTCTGTTCTCTCGAGTCCCTCTCCCCCTCTCCCTTCTTTCCGTTCATCCAAATAGAAGGTGATATTGTGTAAATGAATATACCTAGGAGAGCTCAAATGTAGTCATATATACCTCCTATTTTTTAGTGATTCGTAACATTGTTTAAGTACGAAAGTACCCTTTCAAGTTATTGTAGAGGGCTCACAATATCCTATGCGCACACTTGCAAATAGACAAGTTAAGAAAGTCCTCCCATCATTTTAACCTTAGCACATGTATGCAAATATTATCGCATACGAGGCGGCTCAGCCTCCGAGGACACGGAGAAGTGAGATGCTCCTCTGCCCCCGCTGCCATCAGCGTCCCTACAATTTAATTGGAGTTCAGCCTCCGTGAAGGCGTCTAACTAGACATCGGCCTCTAAAAAGTTCTGCTCCATCGGTAGTTCAAAAAATATTGTATAAGTACAAATGTTTTTATTGAGTGAAACGGAGCAAAAACTATATCATCCGTTTAATTTTCAACTAAGAACTACTTCGTCTTTTTATATTACTCCACATACAAGGTTTAATCAAATCCAAACATTACCAAGTTTGATTAATTGTACGAAATACATTATTATTTAGAAAATCAAAATAGTATTATTAGTATCCTAATGCAATACATTGGATTCTGTATATATTGATATTTTATTATGAATATTTAGTTAAAGATTACAAAACTTGACTTCTAGGAGGCGGGAGAGAGAGAGAGAGATTGGGCTTGTGATGGTCTATCCTCGTTTCTTCAAAGTAGAGAATTACTTGTGTGAAATATTATCACTCGGAAAAAAATATGTTTAAGGCTGGATTAGGTGATTCCTGGGGTTTTTTTTTTTTGAATTTTATTCCTGGGGTTATTCGTTGGACTTGAATAAGTGTCAGCTAATTTTCTCATACAATGAAACATATTCAGACTGGTTCTTAGGTGCATGGTGTGTGTAAAGTTTTTCCCTCATTCAGGGAAATCATATATAGAAGAGATACTCCAGGTACGGAGAACTGATCACTTATAAGTTCACACTTAACACTGATGAATCAGCTAGCACATTTTATAGAATCTGCTACACCAATCAGATTCTCCACACTTTCACAGAGAACTGATCAGTTCACGCTTGACACTTATGAATCAGCTAGTACAGTGCATTTTATTGAATCTGCTACAGCAATTAATCAAGTCGAAGAGACTTATTCACCCCTAGCAAGCAAGAGTTTTCTAGTGCGGTGTGGGGATGCTGTAGAGTACATTCAAGCTCTCGGTGTCGTTGGATGACCCAGCGCGCAGCAGCAGTAGGGTTCTTTATATGATACGCAGCTGCCTTGAGACTTATCATATCCTCGCCATCCACAGGTTTTCCGGCATAGAGGGATCGAGCAGTCTTTCAGAGGAAAACACTCCGAGATCACCGTGTCCGTCGTATCTACGCACAAGCGATCACAGCAACCACAACCAATTTAGCATCATCCAAAGTGTATGAAAATACTGAATAATGAAGATAAGAGAAAGAAACGTACCTGCGTGAGAGGGCAAGAAAGAGGTAGCCATGACAACAAGAGCTACTAGTACCAAGCACATAGCCCGAGCGTTGTTCTTGATAAGCGCCATGAGGAGTAGTAGTTAGCCTCTTGATCCTGATATTCCTCTTCTGTTCTGCTATCAGTATATCTCCCTTATGCTACTGTTTATATAGAAACATGGGCATTCATTGGTTTTCTTTCTTTGGATGTCATTAATTTGGATCCTTAGATCTTTCGCAAATATTTTTTTGGATCCTTAGATAACACACATATTCATTAATTCGTAATATCACACATACTCATTGATTCGTAATTAGTGCCATAGTAGAAAAAATGTCTTTGGGATACTCATTATGTCCTGCTATTTCATGCATTGAGTCATTAGTTTACCACTATTATTCGGTATCCTTGTTCACCTTTTATGCCATCACTCATCATTTCCTTTCTCACTTAAGCATATTGCATTTTATATGCTGATAAATAATTACCTTTACTACACATCATTATGCCCTTTCTATCCTCTATCTTTTGCTTCCTGCTTTCTACTCATTGTGTGTTGGTGTCCTTCACTTACATAATAGCCTTCCAAATATATAAGATGTATACTCCACAAGGTTGAATTACAACACGTCAAAGAAATTTCCACTGAAAGTTAAAGAAAATAAAATCACAAAAGAAAACCACAATGAAAGGAGAAATAGCCTCAACAAACAAAATGAAACGATATAAACTACCCAACTAGCCCTTTAAAAAAAATTGCTGCTTATTGTCAAAGCTCCAAACCTTTTGGTTGCTTTCTATGTTTCCCACTTATGTATTAGGAAGTGTGCAACATATCTTTTTAATACTACTCCCTCCATCCATGAAAGGATGTTTCAAATTTGTT
This sequence comes from Lolium rigidum, assembly GCF_022539505.1. Lineage (NCBI taxonomy): Eukaryota > Viridiplantae > Streptophyta > Magnoliopsida > Poales > Poaceae > Lolium > Lolium rigidum. The sequence goes on from NC_061508.1 coordinate 305,018,218, forward strand.
AAAATTTGGATGTATCTAGATCTAATTTAGTATATAGATACATCAAGATTTTGACAAAGTTGAGACATCCTTTTATGGACAATAAGTATTTGTAACAAACCTGAGAGATCACTAAACAACACATGCAGTAGGGCTGTGCTGCTCAAGTGGGAGATGTTCAGATGGACAGAGCGTGATCTAGCGACCAATCTGACAAGGATCTCTTCACGGCATGCACCACTATCTCGTTTGGGAACGGCAAGACCAGGAAGGCCTGGTCTGATAAGTGGCTCAGTGGACATGCTCCCATGCAGCTGGCCCCTCTCTTGTTTGCCCTGGCAGCATGGAGGAGAGGAAGGACCTAACAAATGGAAGATGGATGCAAACATTGCAGAGAATGAACACCGAAACTCAGGTCGACCAGTCAGTTCGTCTCACTTTGGAGTATAATTCACACCATTACCCTGATGGACGACAGAGATGCTATTGTCTAGAAAATCACAGCCGACGGGCAGTATTCGGCGAGCTCAGCATATACAGTTCAGTTCTTCGGCAGTTTGAGGCAATCTCAGCTGGAGCACGAGTGGCACATTCAGGCCGAGGGCAATATCAAATTCTTCTTCTGCCTGATGCTATAGAACAGGAATTGGACGGCCGAGAGGCAATGCCTCCCCGATGCCAAGGAGGTTCAGTTTCAGATTTCTCACCCCTGTGCCGTTTCCACCTCGATCGGCAGTTGCTGGGCAAAACTTAATCATGGCAAGTCTAGCGAGCAACAAAAACGTGGAATCTCCTTTATATAATGCAAAAGCAGCTTGCTGTTACCATACAAAAATACACATGAAGTACGTTGCATGATCTTCTGTTTTTTTTTTCTGAAATCATATGTGAATGAAACTATTTCTCGAAGAATTCTTGAAGGAAGTGGGAAAGACTGTTGGTAACAAACTATTTCGGGCTGATCCGCCAACAAGGGCTGATATAGAAAGGCAACGGCAGGTTCCAATATAGCATCATTTCAATGTTTGTGCACTTGAACACTTTATGCATAACTGTAACAATGAACTAGCTGATGGGCACAAAATAGTTGGCATACAACATCCATGATAAAAGGAACTCATGGAAGGAGGCGAGTAATTTTATTTTGTTCTTGGCGATATTACAACAGCTAGGTTGCATGGAAAAGGAAAAGCAGGTTCTTTGCACTCTGCAGGTACCGGATTCTGCTCACAAATGCAGGGTTCCTGTTCAATGTTCTTCTTTGCCAAAGTTGTAGACAATCTCAATCTGCAAAGGCAATATTACGATTTTAAAAAGTGGGGCAACAATTTCATATGCATTGCATAATCAAAGGGGGAAAAGTATTTACATCACTGCAATGAAACAGGTAATTCATCACATAAAATGCAGTTGGGGGCATCTACCAAACTTTTCTTCCTAGAGTATGCAGTAAGCATCACAAAACTTGCCTCATCAGCAGCAGCTTGTATAAAATCATACATTTTCACAGTAAAAAAATGTTCTAAGCATTTGTTGAGGAGCTAAGCTTATTGAACACATTTCTGGCAACACACAAAAGGTTTAGTAAAAGGAAGTCTTTGTGCATTTTAACAGAAATATAAACTTTGTTTTGATCAACTAGAACTGAGATCTGAATTGTGCAATTTTCTCAGATATTTCACAGTAGAAACTCCCAGCACAACACTATAAACAGTAAGTATCAGCACAACCCAATGGATCTGTTAAATAAATGGCATATATTTTTCTTACCCCTTCAGGTGGAGGAGGGTTCCTTGTGAATTTGGTGCCACCGGGGGCCCATGGAACTGCAGAGATAGATACATTGCTTAACCTCATCGATCAAAAGAAACACAGCATGTCAAAACCACAAATCACATTTGTAAGCAGGTACATCATCGAGGGAAAGCATAGCTATGATGCACATGAGAAGTTTTTCTTTTGCGACTTCATGAGTAGTTTGTTACAAGTAGTATGGTCTGAAGATGCTAATATGCTATAGTATCAAAAATAAACATCATGAAAATATTTTACACATCAGGATCTGTATGATAAAGCTGAGCAGCCTCTATTCCCAGAATTAATTGATGATAAATAGAATTTTGCCTGAATTGGAATAACAGTCCACTGAACTGAATATACGACAATTCTGGCTAGGAGTTATGTTTCACAGTGAAGGTTAGCACCAAGTAAAACATGATGATAATGTCATCACCCTAGATAGATGTGACTAGCAACATAACTCAAGCCTCAAGCAAAGATTGGTACTGAGTACGAAACTAAGATTACCTAAACTACTTCTTAGAGAGGAGGCTGCTCGCAGCTGTTGCTCAAAGCTAATAATCAGTTTTACAAACCAGCAAAAGGAAATACCATGATAAGGTGAAGACCTAAGCAATAACACAACCCTTTAGCATTTTCATTTAAGCGCCTGCAAGTTAAGCAATCACTAAAACATCACAACTCCAGTAACCCATACATGTTCATCGTCACTGGTCACACACAAATACACGCTCTAAGAGTTGAAATCCTTCGACAAAACGACCAGTTACTCAAAGCTAAACTGCCCAACGAGCAAACTACTACATGATTTACTACCGCACAAGTACCACGCCAGTAAACAGAGGCACCAACAGCAGGAACAGAGGGCGCGAGCATTTCAAGGCTTACCAATGTAAGGATCCGGGTGCTGGAAGTTCCTCTGCCGCGCTTCCGCGTCGTCGATGAGCCTATCGATCACGTCCAGGTTCTCCTGCCACACCCAACCAGGAAACCCATCAGAACGCCGCGGGGATCCACATCTGACGCGAATACAAACGGGGGAGAACGAGATGCGAATCGCCAGCCTTACCACATTTCTGTTGGCCTCGAACTTGTCCCTGAGATCCGACGCCTGCACGGGGGAAGAACACGGGGTCAGATCCGCGAGGGGGCGGGCAGATCGGCGGAGGGGGAGAGGACTAGGAGGGGGCGCTCACGTCCTGGTAGAAGAGGTGGCGGTGGACGGCCCAGTTGAGCGTGTCCTTGAGCGCGCGGCGGTAGAGCAGCCGCACCCGCTCCTTCTGCCCCGCGCGCCGCGCCAGGTACCCCGCCGTCGTCGACATCGACCTCGCCGCCGCCGCCGCTGCCGCTTCTTCTGCTCGGAGTTTCTCTCTCCTCTCCGCTGTGGTAGGGTGTGGGGATTCGGATTGGGGCTGCAAGGAAGGAGACCTGGTCGGGGTGGCCCAATTGGATAGGTGGTGGTTGGGCGAGTAGCCCGGCCCTGCTTAAATGGGCTTTCGTTGGATCTGTATGGGCTTCGTGTTTTAAGATGCAGTATGGGCCGAGTAAAATGTGCTGCAGTTCCACTTTGTTTTTTAAAACTGATGGGCTATAGAGTTCCACTTAGAAAAGTTAAATGTGCCAGAGTAAGATATTACCATATCAATTTTTGAAAAAAATAGAAGAAATATTAACGTAGCTTGGTGTAAAAAAAGCTAGCCTTAGCAAGTATGCTCACCATCCTCTTAAAAAATCCAATCTGACACCAAAAAAAAAACTGAGCTATGAAAGTCAACTATGCAGGCGCAACTGCGCAAGTCAAGCTGACCTCGGTGCATGGAATTTTGAGCTCCTTTGTTTGCTATTTTTGCCACTTTAGCTGACCTCGGTACATGGAATTTTGACCTCGGTATATTATTGTAAATGGACGTATAAGGTTCCAGGATGAGGATGAGTTAGTTAAACGTTCATGCATGAGCCAATGAAGATTAGGACTTCAGATCTCTCGTCTCATGGTCAACTCATACTTGGTCTCTTGTTTCTATACGAAACGATACGTGCTCTCCAACCAAAATCAGTCCATAGATACCGATGACTTCGAAAATTATGTCGTATCCAGATTGGTAGTAGACGTGGAAATGTGAAGTTTCAGGATTTAAATTTTTAAACGTCGTAACCAATAGGCTAGAGATATCGATTACCGGTACACTACCATAAGTACTGATCAAATAAAAGATAATCCATGGTAGCATTTCTGAAGAATACACTACTGTGCGTCTGTGCTTGCATCTTTTTTTCTTTTTTGAAAATGAGAGTTTCCTCTCCGATTTCTATTAATAGAAACCAAGCAGGTTTTTTTCGATCCAAAAGTAAAATGAAAGCTACAGAAACACCAAGAGACGCCTACAAGACAGGCTATCTCCGATCGACATAAGAGAACAAAAACTGAAATATATACAAACACAGGAAACCCTGCACATAGTCAGCTAACATGAACACAGCAAAGACAGATTCAGTCAAAGGTTTTTACTCACAACCTTCAACCCGGGATAAAATTTGCTTTCCCATCAGAAGGATCACACCGGCAGTCTTGTCACTTCCATTCTCCATCCTTTTGCAGCTTGAAAATTTTCATTTGAAGCTTGTTCTACCAGCTTTACCACCCAAGCCAGCTCGTCCCTGTTTGCCTGTTTTGGCTGCAAAATGCACTAAGAGTTTAACCAATGTCCGACCAAGTGAATCAGGACAAAAGAAGCACCGATTCTCTTATTCTCAAAGCAAGCAGCATTGCTGGATTTTCATATTGTCCAGAAAACTGCAGGAATCCCTACTGTAATCATCCTCTCTCTTTTTTTCCTTTATTACTAAACCTATTTATCCAAACAGAGAACAACTCCTGGACTGAATCAGGAACATGTCCTAATCCAAAAGAACACTGGACAATGTTTATTACCTGCTCATGATCTAAAAATAAATAAAGATATTACCTTAGCAACTAGTACTCAACATCTACTTACAAATGCAATCTGACACCAAGTGTTGAAAAAGAATCTGAACTATGAAAGTTAGTTGTGCAGGCCCTAGTCAAGCTGACCTCGGTACACGGAATTTTGAGTTCCTCTGTCTGCTAATTTTTTGCCACTTCTGCTGGCGGTCGTTAGTGCCTAGGGCTGTATATTATTGTAAATGGACATTGAAACGTTCAAGGAGAGTTTGTCAAACGTTCGATGGATGAGCCGATGAAATTTAGGACGTCAAACCTCTCGTCATAACTGATACTTGGTCTCTCATTTTTTTCAATCCAAATCTTGTAGTTGGTCGCCAACCAAAAACAGTCCATTGATACCGACGACTTCGAAGATCGGGTTGTATCCAATATCCAGATAATAGAGTACAGAGTAAAGAAAATTTGTGCGGAAAAGAGTCTAGAGTAACTAATCCCCCTGGTAGCGAAAATGTAACATTTCAGGATTCATGCAACCAAAATTCTGAAGTCCATCACCTATCGATATCCCGTACACAGGGCGATACCAGAAGTGCTCGATCGAGTAAAGGATAATATGGTCCATGGTACTCCCTCCGGTTCTAAATACTTATCGCAGATTCAATGAAACTAGACATATTTTAGCTTACGTTTTGCGTAAATCCGCGACAAATATTTTGCGCCGGGGGAGTACCATTTCTGGAGAAAACAACTACGGTATGTACATACTGGTGCACAATAACATTTAGCCGCAGCTAGCCGGCAGTACAGTTTGCAATTCAACTCATATGATAGACGAGCAGCACTATCGTATAGTACCCTACTAATTTAAGAGCTTGTGTCCATTTTCTTCCCCCATCGATCTATATATTTATGCAGTTGGTGGCAGCAACACTCCACTTTGCAGTGGAACTAACCGGTTTCTCCTGTCTTTTCTCCCATGGCTGATCTGAATGTCTGAATAGATATATATAAGAGCACGCACGTACAGGCACATTTTTTCTGAATCTGCATAGCCGCGGTCTACCTAGTGCCTACCTGCATCCTTGTTCCAGTTGTTTAATGGCTTGGAAACTTCGCGTGTCAGACTGTCGGTCTCTCCATCTGCAGGCAGCAAGCTACTCTGCCGAGTATTTTACTGCATCCAATGATCGACGCTGCATTATCATACTGCTAAATCATGCTGCGGTAGTGGCGCCAAGGAGATGCTTCGGAGTACTGTACCTGCTCCCCCCTTCTGAATAGTTCTTTACTCGAGCTGATTCAGAATTCAGACCTCGCATCACGGCTGCTGCTCATGTTTCTTCGGAATTAGGCCGGCTGAGCGAATGGAGTAGCTTCTTTTCAAACTGCACGGCAGGCGTCGGCGTGCTCGACGAAGCAAAGGGTTCCGGGTGGTGAAGGGGCGAGACGGAGTTTTCCTCGCGACGTGCTCCCTCCGTCCCACATTAGTTGTCCCAAATTTTTTTAAATATGGATGTATCTAGACATGTTTTAGTGTCTTGATGCATCCATATTTTAACAAACTTGAGACAACTAATTTGGAACGGAGGATAGTATAATTTTTGTTGTGGTTTTAGTTCAGAGAAAGTAAGTAGGTACCCTCACAAGTCTCGGCCCGACATCACGCCTAACCTAACCTGGCTTAAAGTTTTAGCTGCTGCTTGATGGGACTTGACCATATATGTGGCTACCTAGCTGAGCCGAATGAACACTACTTGCTGTGTAAAGTTAGCATCACAGTTAAGCATGCATACAAGTAGGCAAACGCTGAGGTTCCCCCGGACGATCGCGTCCTCGTTCCTCCGCACGCAGCGCTCGACGCGTGTTCATGCGGGGCCCACGTGTCTCCGCTCTTTCTTCCCCACGAGAAAAATATCTTGCTATCGTCATTTCTCGCAGCCGCGCCCAAATGTCGATTCCCCCGCACCGCCGCTGCCGGTACCAGCGCCGCCGCCGCGCCGCCGCCGCGCCGCCGCTGCGCGGGTGCAGGCGCCGCGCGCCGCCGCCTTTCCCCGCGCATCCACGGAGGCGCGGCCGCTGCCGCCCGCTGTGCCGACCGCTCCGCCGCTGCTCTCCACCGACACCATGGCCGGATAGCATCTCCGCGCCGCATCCGCGCCTGCGCCATGCACCTCCACTGCCGGCACCGGCGGCGCCCCCCCGGAACCCCTCCTCCACCACCACCCCCGGATGCGCATCTCCGCCGCGCTCCCGCTCGTGGATCCGCCCGCCGGTAGCGCCGCAAGCCCTGGAAGCGCATATCTGCCGCCCCCTCCCCGGATCCACGCTCCGGCAGCGCCCGCCGTCTCTCTTCCCGCAGAAGCAATGTTTGTGCGCGGTCCCCTGCAGTTCCCCGCCGTCGGGCCAGATCCTCGCCGTCGCCGGACCAGGATGCGATGCCCACCTGATCTCCGGCGCAGGATCCCGCTACCGCCTGGCGTGTGCTCAAAACACTGTTTGAAGGGAGCTCCCCGATGCCCTGCCCCCGTCGTTGGGCACTGCCCCTGGTGGACTGAGCCACTGCCCCCCTCCCCCCAATGGGAACCTCTCCGCTCGCCATAGAGTTTTTATTTTTTCGCTACAATTGCTCAGCGGTAATGCTAATATAGCACAATTTGTTTGCTACAATGTCTCTGGTGATGTCTCCGGCAAAATTTGTTTTGCTACATTTTGTTTTGTGATTTTGCTACAATTTTTTAATTATTTTGCTACAATGTCTCCGGCGAGTCTCCGTCGAAATTAGGCTTTGCTACATTTGTTCTGCTTTGTTGCTATAATAGTATAATCTTTTTTGCTACATTTGTCTCTAGTGAGGTCTCCGTCGACATTGTCTCTAGCAAAGTCTCTGATGAGGTTGGTTTTGCTACAACGGCGGACCTTTTTTGCTACAATAACACAATACTTTTGCTACATGATCTCCGACGAGGTTTCGGCGGTTTCCGGTGAGGTCTCCGGCGAGATCTGTGGTGAACTATTTTTTGCTACAATAGGGTTGATTTTGCTGCAAACGAAACTTTTTTCTGCTACTTTGGTACATTATGGTAGCAAAATTGGGAGTTTAGGTGAGATTAGATTTTGCTACAAACGAATCGTTTTTTTGCTACTTTGGTACATTATGAAAGCAAAAGTGGGAGAGGTAGGTTGATGATTTGATCAAACGGTTGAAAATGACCCAGATTGCTTTGATCAATGGCTGAGGACCCGGGGGATCAAAAATCTAATCCCCCGGGGGACGCTCAGCGTGGCATACATGTCAAAAAAATTGCATCACGGCTGACAAACACCACATAGAGATGAGTGTGCATATATGGAACATGGGGGCATGTGAACCCACTTTTTGAAAAGTTCCGTTTGTGATGTCAAAACATGTTTTAAAAATCGAAACATGGGTGCATATGAACCCATTTTTTTAAAAGTGCCGTTTGTGATGTAAAAACATGTTTTAAAAATCGATTCACAAAATGATTGCAAAGGTGATCTCAAACATGTGCCCTGGACATGAGTTTCGTGACGAAAAAACCTTTTATTTTGCCTCGGCAAAAAAGTGAAATTTTGCAGGGCTATATAGCAGTATATATGTGACGTATTTTGTCTTTTTTAATTCTGAAATAAAAAAGTGGTTTCTCCGTGAAAACTTTCTACACACACATGGAACATGCGTACGTACCCCGTTAATTTTATTTCAGAATTTTTTAATATTTAGAAAATGCATTTCCAACCTGGGTTCACGTGCACCCAGGTTCAACTCGGACTTCATAGAGATTATATAGTAAGTGCTGAAGTGTCGCTGTCAGACGTCAACGGGTCCAGTACACGTGCTGACTGGCAGGCGGTTAAGCATTCCCTGGAAGCATTGTTAAGTACTATGAATGGCTTGATCGACCTTGGATTCGTTCTTGTTCAAGATTAATTATAGGGAAGTTATGCAGGCACATCTGGGCTAGCGACGTCTCTGCAGAAAATTAATCAAAGCTTCAGGTATACTGGGAGAGGGGAAATGAGATATGATGTTGAGAGAAGGATATAATAACAGATTCGATACCTGCCGGCAAGTAAACCAGAACAGGCTCTGTCCAAAGTCCGACGAGATTAATTAATGTTCTGGGGTAGCAAAGACAAGAAACTTACTCATTACAATTTACAAATTGTCAATGTAGACCATGATGAAGCTCCAAGTTTGATACTACATAGGCAACACGCAACATTTGACGGATGTTATGAATGATGTGCCACTAAATGTTAGTTGCTGGCGGGCCCTCGTGGGATGTAAATTGACGGTGGGGGGCTGACTTGCAGGATGTTTGATACTCCTCCCTTCTGTATTTCTTTTTAACGGGGCAAAAGCTTTGCCACAATCTATTAATTAAGGAAAAATTGTACAAGAAAGTAAACAATGTTCATTATTACATAGGATTACTCTCCCAACATCATTTCGCCAAAATGTCTGGCACCCGCTGAAACCCAAAACCGGGTTTATCTCTCGATCTTATCTAATATCCCTTGGATAGGCATTTGGTTGTTATGAAAGATCCTCGCGTTGCGTTCATTCCATATCTCCCAAATGGTGTGCATAGTGAGTGAAGAGAGGCCCTTCTGTTCAGAGTGGATCCACCCATCAACATGCTCCACCAACTTGAGGCCGAGAGCCCGTCGATTGGCTTGGGTGAATATTCCAGATGCCAATCCACTCTTTGAGAGCGGCCCAAAGGCGGATGGTAAACCTACAATTGATGAAGAGGTGGTCAACGGTCTCCGTGGTTTGCTTGCAAAGTGATTTTGTACAAACAACCAATATAGAACAGATGGATTACCTCAAACCCAACCTCACCCAAGAGCTGGATGGAGATCTACTCCATGCGTCCTCAAATAAGTGGACATCTAGGCTCAAATTTTATCCATAAAAGAGTGTATTTCTATGTTCCCGATGCACTTTAAAGTAGCAAAAATTGTTTCTCTCTCATCGCACGAAAATCAAACATAATAATATTCAACGCATGTTATATTTATTTTCTACATGCTCTTAGCTTATTGGAGGTGAAATAATTAAGTATGAGAGAGATTTTGATTTGCATCTTCCCAATATAATTGTCTATCCACTTGATAATCTCTCTTGAAAAAGGAGTATTTGGTAAAAGTCTATACATGCAAATGCCTTTTCTTAATTTTTTATTTAAAACTCAAAATCCCGCTAATGAGAACATGTCATAGCCCAGATGGTAGGCACAGGTGGATGCATAGCTGCCTACAGGGGTGGAGGCAAAATATATGTAGGTCCATGCCACATTCACTCTAATTTATCTACAATGGCTATACAGGGTATGGTACCTTACCGAGTCGAAGTGCTTCCCCTGGCCGTGGCCCGAGTTTCCTGTAGTGTGGCTACTCCCCTACATTCCAGCATGGGTTCCAAACTTCCAATCTCCATGCTTGTAATACTAGGTCGTGCTCATGCTGGCCTAGGTTCCAACCTTTTCAACCAGGTGTGAGGGTTTAATGGCCATTGTTCGTAGTTTAGGATTGTTTCGTGAGCTAAGTAAATTTAAGGAGGGGGGATATGCATGAGCCAAGTGAAAAAAAATGGGCGCGGAGAGGGGGCTAAAGATTAATTTGCACTCTCAACAAAGACAAATAGGACTTGGATCGAAAGGTAGATACATGTTGAAGCTTTTATGAAGAAGAATCGCTTCAACACCTATTCATCTCATGCCCCACTAACGTCATTGCATAGTGAGACCTTCCTCCACCTAGTTAATGCTAAGGTAAAATTGGCCTAGGGGTGGGGTGGGGTGGGGGTATGCCTACAATTGGCTTTGTAATGCCTTATGTCGGAACAAAACTGTTAGAATGATGTGGTTTTTTGTCAATATATTTTTGAAGACGTTGAAGATTATACTTATAGCTACTCATTGCATCGTGTAGAGCCACATAATACTAGGGTTATGGATGCACCCCCTTGGAGATGGTATCCCGCCAATCTATATCCAGCTGATATGGACAACACATGCTACCAGTAGAATGTGTGGATCATTAGTGGTACCATTTGATTCATGGTCATATAATTTGTGAGTTCGGTAACTTGGGCTTGTACGATAACTTATAACAAAACAATACTTCACAACAAAAGATATTATGAGGATCACTTGGTCGAGAGTGGGAGGGAGCAGGTACGGCGGGGACGGGGTTCTCCTTTTTACAAAATAATACTCACTTGGCGCATAAGTTTTTAAGGCTCTGTCAAAATTTAGGCCTAACCCTACTAATGGTGATGTAGCCCCTCATACGGTCAAGACCAACAAGACCAACTAGTTCCCCAAGTGGACTCATGCGCTAAAGCACTACAACAAGAGGTGAATTCACTCTTTGTCATGCATGACCTTAACCTTCTTTTGGATGGCTTGCTACCTCATGCAAATGCCTTGTGTGTCATCAGGTACCTCTCAAAAGAAGACCCCGAAGGAAGCCGAGTCATCAAGGGAAGAGAAGAAGGAGGAAAAGAAGACCTGGAGCAAACCAACGCCAGAACCGACACAACCAGGCCCTGCGCCGGAACCAGACCGGTTTCGCTGTAACGGGCTACTGGAAGCCTTTCCGGTAAAACCGGAACGAAGCCCCCTCCGCCGGTTCTCTCGCTGGAACTGTTGGCGCACATGCCGGTGCCGCCAGTTTTAACACCAGAACTCATCGAAAACATTTGTTCAAAACTACTTTTGCCTTGTAATGTACCTTTCTGCCCCTTAGTACTTGATGCGCGTAGATGTACACGTCCGTTGGGAACCCCAAGAGGAACGTATGATGCGCACAGCAGCAAGTTTTCCCTCAGAAAGAAACCAAGGTTATCGAACCAGTAGGAGCCAAGAAGCACGTGAAGGTTGTTGGTGGAGGAATGTAGTACGGCGCAACACCAGTGAAACCGGCGCCAACGTGGAACCTGCACAACACAATCAAAGTACTTTGTCCCAACGTAACAGTGAGGTTGTCAATCTCACCGGCTTGCTGAAAACAAAGGATTAAGCGTATCGAGTGGAAGATGGTATTTGTTTGCAAAGAACAGTAAAAGCGGTAGAATGTATTCAGATGTAAAAGAATGGACCGGGGTCCACAGTTCACTAGTGGTGTCTCTCCAATAAGATAACTAACATGATGGGTGAACAAATTACAGGCGAGCAATTGACAAATAAAGATTCAATACATATCAACGATGATTACTATGTGATTTAATCAGGGCATTACGACAAAGTACATAGACCGCTATCCAGCATGCATCTATGCCTAAATAATCCACCTTCGAGGTTATCATCCGAACCCCTTCCGGTATTAAGTTGCGAACAACGAGATAATTGCATTAAGTATGGTGCGTAATGTAATCAACACAAATATCCTTAGACAAAGCATCAATGTTTTATCCCTAGTAGCAACAGCACATCCACAACCTTAGAACTTTACATCACTCGTCCCGGATTTAATGGAGGCATGAACCCACTATCGAGCATAATTACTCCCTCTTGGAGTTACAAGTATCAACTTGGCCGAGCCTCTACTAGCAACGGAGAGCATGCAAGAACATAAACAACACATATATGATAGATTGATAATCAACTTAACATAATATTCTATATTCATCGGATCTCGCCAAACACAACATGTAGCATTACAAATAGATGATCTTGATCATGTTAGGCAGCTCACAAGATCTATAACAATGAAAGCACAAGCGGAGAAGACAACCATCTAGCTACTGCTATGGACCCATAGTACATCCAAGGATGAACTACTCACGCATCAATCCGGAGGCGGGCATGATGATGTAGAGCCCCTCCGGTGATGATTCCCCTCTCCGGCAGGGTGCCGGAGGCGATCTCCTGAATCCCCCGAGATGGGATTGGCGGCGGCGGCCTCTCAGTAATGTTTTCCGTATCGTGGCTCTCGGTACAGGGGGTTTCGCGACGGAGGCTTTAAGTAGGCGGAAGGGTAGGTCAAAGGGCGTCACGAGGGGCCCACACAACAGGGCAGCGCGGGCCCTAGCTTGGCCGCGCGGCCCTGGTGTGGCGGCGCCTCGTGGCCCCACTTCCTTTCCTCTTCGGACTTCTGGAAGCTTCGTGCAAAAATAGGACCCTGGGCGTTGATTTCGTCCAATTCCGAGAATATTTCCTTACTAGGATTTCTGAAACCAAAAACAGCAGAAAAACAGCAACTGGCACTTCGGCATCTTGTTAATAAGTTAGTGCCGGAAAATGTAAAATAATGCTGTAAAGTATGTATAAATCATTCAAGTATTGTAATAAAAGTAGCATGGAACATAAGAAATTATAGATACGTTTGAGACGTATCAGTACTATATATACCTTTTGGGCATCCAGATCTGAGATTATATATAGTTTTGGGATTATCCACTTGAGTTTTTGCTCCTCTACCTCTAGGATAACCATTCCTATGTAATCAAGGCCACCTTTGTTGGATTTAATACTTGTTTTGTGTGATTCTAGTGGATCCCAACTCTCTCTCACACACAATCTTGTATTTGGATTCATCACCAATCTCTCCCCCAATGATTCTACCTCTTGGTCTCTCTTTGGGTAACTCTATTGGCATAGTTAATCGAGCTACAAAGGTAAAACTTGATTTGCATCCGGGTAAGTGTGTTTGTGTTTGTGTTCTTGTGGTTTTCCCTCTTTTCCCCCATCCCCCTCATCATCCCCTTGGTCAATTCGTGGATTGGGACATCAATAGGTGGCTCAAGTCACATCATAAGGAATATAAATTATTTGAGACAAAAATTATACAATTTATAACTTATTTTAAATAAAAACCTAATGATATAGTTTTGATGACATATAACTCATGTTTTCTTTACAAAATTCGTAGTGGAAGTTAGGAAAAACTAAGAGGGCCTTACAAAATTAGTCGGAGGGGGTACTTCCCAATAAAGAAAAGGACGTTTCTACACGGTGCCCTAGCACCGGATAGGCTACCACGGTGCCCCCCCCCTGTCCGGACGGAATCTTTCCGAAAATAGAAAGTGGGCCCCCCGTTCGCTTTTCCCCTGTTCCCCCATTCGTTTTCCCCTGTCTAGCAATAAATGCGGTACGAGACAAAACACAGAAGCAACCAGAAACAACGACCGGTCAAAAAAGGAGACCGATCTCACGACATAAAAAGACATCCTCCACCCAGCTCCATCGTCCCGAACCAAACCTAGATCGTCTTCCTCCTCCAGCACACGGAGACAAGAACTCCATGGCTGTAGTAACCCAGAACCAAAACAGATGAAAAATACATCTCGTACATCGGAGGGAAAGCCTGTACAACACAACATCAGGCTTAACACCATCTTCTACCTCTGAAAGCTCTTCAACCTGCAAGTATCAGTTCTATACATCTGAATCTAACATCCAAAACCAGTAGCTCTTCCAATAATAACATCCAAACCAGTACCTCTTCCAGATCAAAAAATTGAAATTCTACATTCTTTTTTCTACTTGTTGTTACTGGGTAACATGCAAACCAGTAGCTCTTGTACACTTTCCAGATCTAGAATTGAAAATCACTGTTTTTTTCCTACATTCACCAATATCTTTTCTACTTTTAATAACTGATGTTTGCAGTAGCATGTATCAAATAAAGTACAGGTTGCAAGAAAAATGAACAATTGAACCACTAGATCTGTACAGGTTGAAAACATCAGAATCTACATTCTTTATCTACTTGTTGTTACTTGGTAACATGCAAACCAGTAGGTTCCCATGATCTATACTTGTAATCTCTGTAGTATCTTTTCTTATATTCTATACTTGGTAATATTCTTTATCCTACATTCTGCAGTATCTATTCTACTTCTAATAACTGATGTATGCAGTAGCATGTATCATTGAAATTACATGTTGTAGAAAAATGAACAATTGAAGGACTATGTCAAACTGTGAGCAAGTTTTCCTACATATTCTGTGGATCGGAAACTCATATGGCAAGTACATTACCTAGTAAGAACAAGTACATTACCTAGTAAGAACGGATAATTTTATGATTGCGGACATACTGATCTGTATAATCAATTCCAATAGCATGTAAAAAAAGAGCTTTTCGTGCTCAGTTGCAAAACTTAATAGAGTGGATCAAAAAGGACATGTAGAACTTGAAACATATGTAGATTAGCTGCATTAAAATTTCACCAGATGCATCAGTACTTTGACATGGTTAGTCAACTGCAGGTTCATCAGCAATGATGATCCATGCATGAAATTTGCAGGCCATTGTGCATGTACTTTAAATTGGAAGAAAACCATGCACAAAATAACTACGCATGTAAGAAGAAACTAGTGATATAGGATGTCATGATGGTGGAGCACTGCCTTCTCGCAGTAGCATCTAAGTAAGACATACTACTTTTTATACTAGGTAGAGAATATACAAGACAGCAACATGTTCTTGGCAGCTTCAAGCTTCGGATGCAAGCATCAACAACATGTTTCTCCTTGGTTCTAACACTTCGCTCTAGCTTCTTGCTTATGACACTGTAAAAACATCAAGTAGGAAGATTATGTTAGAATGCATGCAGTTTTGTAAGGTTGCCAACTCAAAATAGAACATACAATCTTCAGCTATACAAAATTTATTTCTTGAATAAGTACATCTTAAATTTGACACTATGTTCAACAATTTACATGCCCCCCTGTTTTTGTATTTTACAAGTGTGTTCCTTCCTTGCAGATATGGATGCTCGTCGTGGACTTGATCTGAATGAAGTAGTAATTGAGGATTTGAGTGATTCAGAGAATTTGGAAAAGGGTGGTTTATCCGGCAGACAATGCAAAGATGACAAGCAACGATGATGTAAGAAAAGAAGCAGATGGTAGTAAACATGCAAGCGGTAGCAACACAAATGCATCCGCTGATACGTGCTGAAAACTGGTCAAACACTGTCGACTGATGACTCAGGAGATGATGGTGATGATGACGAAGAAGTCCAATCAACACCATGCAGTCAAACTAACATCCAGACACCTTACCCAGGCATGATGTTTGAATCATGGGATGAGGCGAAGCTGCACTACAACAGATATGCTCATCAAGTTGGATTTTCCATCAAGTGTAGTACATCGAAGAACTCGACCATTGATGGACGAGAAGGACAAGCAGCTTTTTGTTTGCAACAAGAGTGGGAAAAATGAGGACATAAATCAACTCGATGTACCTCCAGATAGGCAAAGGAACCGGAGCATCACTAAGAAAACAGAATGCAAGGCTCGTCTGAGAGTACGAAGGAAAGGGAAGAAGTGGCATGTAACATACTTCATTGAGGAGCACAATCACAAATTAATTAAAAAATTCTCGTTGAAGAAGTACTTAAGGTCTCATAAAGGAATTCCTAAGGAGGAAAAGGATTTTGTAAGACTATTGCATAAGGTCAACCTCTCAGCAGGAAGGGTGATGTCTACGGGTGCTTCTATTCTTGTAGACAGTGTTGGGCCTCCAAGAGCAGAGGTTTGTAGAACAGCAGCAAGTTTTCCCTTAAGTGGATCACCCAAGGTTTATCGAACTCAGGGAGGAAGAGGTCAAAGATATCCCTCTCAAGCAACCCCGCAACCACAAAGCAAGAAGTCTCTTGTGTCCCCAACACACCAAATACACTTGTCGGATGTATAGGTGCACTAGTTCGGCGAAGAGATAGTAAAACACAGGTGGTATAGATGGTGGTAATATTGCGAGAAAGTAAAGATGCAGTAAAACGAGTAAACAAGCGGCGCTAGAAAATAGCTTGTCTGGCGTGGGAAGCAATTCTTTGTGGTGGAAACAAGGCCTAGGGATCATACTTTCACTAGTGGACACTCTCAACATTGATCACATAATAAATAAGTTCTCTTTCCTTTGTGCTACATATACTCTTGTTTGATAATGAACACCATTCGTTGCGTAGGATTACACGAACCCTCAATGCCGGAGTTAACAAGCTCCACAACATTCGATATTCATATTTAAGTAACCTTAGAGCATAATAGATCTTTGCAAAATAAACCAAGTACTAACATAGCATGCACACTGTCACCATCACACTACGAAGGAGGCATAAGTCACATCAATACTATCATAGCGATAATCAACTCCATAACCTACAAGAGATTATGATCATAATCTACGACAAGAACTACACGATGCACACACTCGTCACCATTACACCATGCGGGAGGAATAGACTACTTTAATAACATCACATGAGTAGCACATAGATAAATAGTGATACAAAACACATTGCAATCATAAAGGGATATAAATAAGCACTTCACTACGCCATTCATAATAGTGAATAAGTATTCTGTGAAATATAGCCTAAGAGACCCACACGGTGCACACACTGTCACATTTACACACGTGGGACAAGGAGTCTCCGGAGATCACATAAGTAAAACCCACTTGACTAGCATAATGACATCTAGATTACAAGCATCATCATATGAATCTCAATCATGTAAGGCAGCTCATGAGATTATTGTATTGAAGTACATAGGAGAGAGATGAACCACATAGCTACCGGTACAGCCCCGAGCCTCGATGGAGAACTACTCCCTCCTCATGGGAGCAACGAGCGGTGATGAAGATGGCGGTGGAGATGGCAGCGGTGTCGATGGAGAAGCCTTCCGGGGCACTTCCCGTCCCGGCGGCGTGCCGGAACGAGACTCCTGTCCCCCAGATCTTGGCTTCGCGATGGCGGCGGCTCTGGAACTTTTCTCGTACCGTGGCTTATTCGTATCGTGTTTTAGGTCAGGGACCTTTATATAGGCGAAGAGGCGGAGTCGGCGGGCTGACGAGGCGACGACACACTAGGGGGGCGCGGCCCAGGCCCTGGCCGCGCCACCCTGTCATCTGGGCCCACCAGGGCTCCCCTCTGGTGGCTCTCGGGTGTTCTGGAAGCTTCGTGGAAAAATAGGATGCTTGGGCATTGATTTCGTCCGATTCCGAGAATATTTCCTTACTAGGATTTTTGGAACCAAAAACAGCAGAAAACGAGAACCGGCCCTTCGGCATCTCGTCAATAGGTTAGTTCCGGAAAACGCATAAATATGACATAAAGTATGCATAAAACATGTAGATATCATCAATAATGTGGCATGGAACATAAGAAATTATAGATACGTTGGAGACGTATCAGCATCCCCAAGCTTAGTTCCTACTCGTCCTCGAGTAGGTAAACGATAACAATGATAATTTCTTAAGTGACATGCCATCATAACCTTGATCATACTATTGTAAGCATATGTAATGAATGCAGCGATCAAAAACAATGGTAATGACATGAATAAACAAATGAATCATAAAGCAAAGACTTTTCATGAATAGTACTTTCAAGACAAGCATCAATAAGTCTTGCATAAGAGTTAGCTCGTAAAGCAATAATTCAAAGTAGAGGTATTGAAGAAACACAAAGGAAGATTAAGTTTCAGCGGTTGCTTTCAACTTATAACATATATATCTCATGGATAGTGTCAATGTAAAGTAATATAACAAGTGCAATATGCAAGTATGTAGGAATCAATGCACAGTTCACACAAGTGTTTGCTTCTTAAGGTGGAGAGAGATAGGTAAACTTACTCAACAATAAAAGTAAAAGAATGGTCCTTCAAAGAGGAAAGCATCGATTGCTATATTTGTGCTAGAGCTTTTATTTTGAAAACATGAAACAATTTTGTCAACGGTAGTAATAAAGCATATGAGTTATGTAAATTATATCTTACAAGTTGCAAGCCTCATGCATAGTATACTAATAGTGCCCGCACCTTGTCCTAATTAGCTTGGACTACCGGATCATCGCAATACACATGTTTCAACCAAGTGTCACAAAGGGGTACCTCCATGCCGCCTGTACAAAGGTCTAAGGAGAAAGCTCGCATTTTGGATTTCTCGCTTTTGATTATTCTCAACTTAGAGATCCATACCGGGACAACATGGACAACAGATAATGAACTCCTCTTTAATGCATAAGCATGTGGCAACAATTAGTGTTCTCATATGAGATTGAGGATATATGTCCAAAACTGAAACTTCCACCATGATTCATGGCTTTAGTTAGCGGCCCAATGTTCTTCTCTAACAATATGCATGCTCCAACCATTAAGGTGGTAGATCTCTCTTACTTCGGACAAGACGGACATGCATAGCAACTCACATGATATTCAACAAAGAATAGTTGATGGCGTCCCTGAAGCATGGTTATCGCACAACAAGCAACTTAATAAGAGATAAAGTGCATAAGTACATATTCAATACCACAATAGTTTTTAAGGCTATTTTGTCCCATGAGCTATATATTGCAAAGGCGAATGATGGAAATTTAAAGGTAACACTCAAGCAATTTACTTTGGAATGGCGGAGAAATACCATGTAGTAGGTAGGTATGGTGGACACAAATGGCATAGTGGTTGGCTCAAGGATTTTGGATGCATGAGAAGTATTCCCTCTCGATACAAGGTTTAGGCTAGCAAGGTTATTTGAAACAAACACAAGGATGAACCGGTGCAGCAAAACTCACATAAAAGACATATTGTAAACACTATAAGACTTTACACCGTCTTCCTTGTTGTTCAAAACTCAATACTAGAAATTATCTAGACTTTAGAGAGACCAATTATGCAAACCAAATTTTAGCAAGCTCTATGTATTTCTTCATTAATGAGTGCAAAGTATATGATGCAAGAGCTTAAACATGAGCACAACAATTGCCAAGTATCACATTATCCAAGACATTTTACCAATTACTACATGTAGCATTTTCTCGTTTCCAACCATATACCAATTAACGAGCGAGTTTCAACCTTCGCCATGAACATTAAAAGCTAAGAACACATGTGTTCATATGAACCAGCGGAGCGTGTCTCTCTCCCACACAAGGATGAACTTATTCAAACAAAACAAAAATAAAAACAAACAGACGCTCCAAGTAAAGTACATAAGGATGTGACGGAATAAAAATATAGTTTCACTAGAAGTGACTCGATAATGTTGTCGATGAAGAAGGGGATGCCTTGGGCATCCCCAAGCTTAGATGCTTGAGTCTTCTTAAAATATGCAGGGATGAACCACGGGGGCATCCCCAAGCTTAGACCTTTCACTCTTCTCGATCACATTATATCACCCTCTTCTATTGACCCTTGAAAACTTCCTCCACACCAAACTTTAAGCAAACTCATTAGAGGGTTAGTGCATAATCAAAAACTCACATATTCAGAGGTGACACAATCATTCTTAACACTTCGGACATTGCAAAAAGCTTCGAAAGTTAATGGAACAAAGAAACTCATTCAACATAGCAAAAGCGGCAATGCGAAATAAAAGACAGAATCTGTCAAAAACGGAACAGTCCGTAAAGATGCTTCCGGACTGGGCACTTAACTTGCTCAAATGGAAAAACTCAAAACTAATGAAAGTTGCGTACATATCCGAGGATCACGCTCGAAATTTTGCATATTTTTTCGATTTTTTTACGGAGACTTATGCCAGAATTCGTGACGAGACAGCAATGCTGTTTCGCGCAGCGATCCCAAATATAACATCAACTTTAGCATAGAAACTTTACTTGGCACAAAAACATGATAAGGAGAGGTTGCTACAGTAGTAACAACTTCCAAGACACAAATACAAAATAAAAGTACTGTAGCAAAATAAACACATGGGTTATCTCCCAAGAAGTTCTTTCTTTATAGCCATTAAGATGGGCTCAGCAATTTTAATGATGCTCTCATGAAAATAGACAATGAAGCAAAAGAGAACATCAAGAAGCAATTTCAAAACACATTTAAGCCTAACATGCTTCCTATGAAAAGGAATCTTGTAAATAAACAAGTTCATGAGGAGATAAGTAACAAACATAGGAAGATAGAACAAGTGTAGCTTCAAAAATTTCAGCACATAGAGAGGCATTTTAGTAACATGAAAATTTCTACAACCATATTTTCCTCTCTCATAATAACTTTCAGTAGCATCATGAGCAAACTCAACAATATAACTATCACATAAAGCATTCTTATCATGAGTCTCATGCATAAAATTATTACTACTCCCAACATAAGCATAATCAGTTTTATTAGTTGTAGTGGGAGCAAATTCAACAAGGTAACTATCATTATTATTATCATCAAGTGTAGGAGGCATAGTATAATCACAATAAATTTACTCTCCATAGTAGGTGGCACCAAAATACCACTATTGTTATAATCATCATAAATGGGAGGCATATCATAATCAACATAAACTTTCTCCTCAATACCCGGAGGGCTAAAGAGATCATTTTCATCAAAACCGACCTCCCCAAGCTTAGAATTTTCCATAGCATTAGCAACAATTGTGTTCAAAGCATTCATATTAATAACATTCCCATTAGCATGCATATAAATTTCCATGGGTTTTTTAATTCTCTCTTCAAACACATCATGTCCTAATTCAAGATAAAGTTCATAAAGATCTCTCATATTTTTGTTGTTTTCCATTATGCCTTACTAGTGTAAACAAGAAACAAAAAGATGCAATTGCAGGATCTAAAGGAAATAGCTTCGAGTACTTACAACGGCGCCGGAAAATAGCTTAGTAGCCGAGATCCGGAGTGTGAGTACCTTTTACCTTTCCTCCCAACAACAGCGCCGTGAAAATAGCTTGATGTCTACGGGTGCTTCTATTCTTGTAGACAAGTGTTGGGCCTCCAAGAGCAGAGGTTTGTAGAACGACGAGCAAGTTTTCCCTTAAGTGGATCACCCAAGGTTTATCGAACTCGGGGAGGAAGAGGTCAAAGATATCCCTCTCAAGCAACCCCGCAACCACAAAGCAAGAAGTCTCTTGTGTCCCCAACACACCAAATACACTTGTCGGATGTATAGGTGCACTAGTTCGAGCGAAGAGATAGTAAAACACAGGTGGTATAGATGGTGGTAATATTGCGTAGAAAGTAAAGATGCAGTAAAACAAGTAAACAAGCGGCGCCGTAAAATAGCTTGTCGGCGTGGGAAGTAATTCTTTGTGGTGGAAACAAGGCCTAGGGATCATACTTTCACTAGTGGACACTCTCAACATTGATCACATAATAAATAAGTTCTCTTTCCTTTGTGCTACATATACTCTTGTTTGATTATGAACACCATTCGTTGCGTAGGATTACACGAACCCTCAATGCCGGAGTTAACAAGCTCCACAACATTCGATATTCATATTTAAGTAACCTTAGAGCATAATAGATCTTTGCAAAATAAACCAAGTACTAACATAGCATGCACACTCGTCACCATCACACTACGAAGGAGGCATAAATCACATCAATACTATCATAGCGATAATCAACTCCATAACCTACAAGAGATTATGATCATAATCTACGACAAGAACTACACGATGCACACACTCGTCACCATTACACCATGCAGGAGGAATAGACTACTTTAATAACATCACATGAGTAGCACATAGATAAATAGTGATACAAAACACATTGCAATCATAAAGGGATATAAATAATCACTTTACTACGCCATTCATAACAGTGAATAAGTATTCTGTGAAATATAGCCTAAGAGACCCACATGATGCACACACTGTCACCTTTACACACGTGGGACAAGGAGTCTCCGGAGATCACATAAGTAAAACCCACTTGACTAGCATAATGACATCTAGATTATAAGCATCATCATATGAATCTCAATCATGTAAGGCAGCTCATGAGATTATTGTATTGAAGTACATAGGAGAGAGATGAACCACATAGCTACCGGTACAGCCCCGAGCCTCGATGGAGAACTACTCCCTCCTCATGGGAGCAGCAGCGGTGATGAAGATGGCGGTGGAGATGGCAGCGGTGTCGATGGAGAAGCCTTCCGGGGGCACTTCCCCGTCCCGGTGGCGTGCCGGAACAGAGACTCCTGTCCCCCAGATCTTGGCTTCGCGATGGCGGCGGCTCTGGAACTTTTCTCGTACCGTGGCTTATTCGTATCGTCTTTTAGGTCAGGGACCTTTATATAGGCGAAGAGGCGGAGTCGGAGGGCTGACGAGGCGACGACACACTAGGGGGGCGCGACCCAGGCCCTGGCTGCGCCACCCTGTCATCTGGGCCCACCAGGGCTCCCCTCTGGTGGCTCTCGGGTGTTCTGGAAGCTTCGTGGAAAAATAGGATGCTGGGCATTGATTTCATCCGATTCCGAGAATATTTCCTTACTAGGATTTCTGGAACCAAAAACAGCAGTAAAACGAGAACTGGCCCTTCGGCATCTCGTCAATAGGTTAGTTCCGGAAAACGCATAAATATGACATAAAGTATGCATAAAACATGTAGATATCATCAATAATGTGGCATGGAACATAAGAAATTATAGATACGTTGGAGACGTATCAAAGGGTCATGCGGATTATGGCAGAAGTATATGGAGGTCTGGCCAATGTTCCGTACGACAGTAAAGATGTGATCAACTTAATGTCTAACATAGATAAAGAGAACTCACATAAAGACATGCCACTGCTGCTTGCTCACTTTGCGAGGATTAAGAAGGATGATCCTGACTTCTACTTCAACTTACATACTGATCATGCAGACAAGGTTGACCGCATATTCTGGGTGGATGGGGCTGCTATAGATGCGTACAAGAACTATAGCGATCGCTTGTCATTTGACACTACCTACATGACCAATATGTATGGCATGCCCTTTGCCCCATTCGTTGGTATTAACCGATATGGTCAAACTATACAACTAGGCTGCGGTTTCCTTCGAACGAGAATGTTGAGAGTTTTGTATGGCTTTTTGAGGAATTTCTTGAAGCTATGGGTGGCCTCCAACCACAGAACATCATAACCGATCAAGATGCAGCCATGCGAACTGCAGTCTCGCAAACATTTCCTGATTGTTGTCACAGGAACTGTAGGTGGCACATTATGCAGAATGCGCAACCTGTACTTGGTAATTTCATGTCTAAGCATGAGGACCTAAGGAAGGAATTGAATGAAATTATTAACTACATCATGTCAGTTGGGGAGTTTGAAGGTAGGTGGGCAGATATGATAGCCAAACACAATGTGTCGGACAACACGCATTTGAGTGACCTCTATCATCTCAGAGCTACATTTGTTCCCGCCTACTTTACGGACCGGTTCTTCCCGTTCCTACGTACTATCGCCCGAAGTGAGGGTTTCAATGCTCGTTTTGAAAAGGTACATTGACCCGCACAATAGCTCTGCACAATTTCTTTGAACAGTACTTGAAGTTGCAGGAAAAAATTGATGTATCAGAGGACTCTGTTGAGTTTAAGGATGAAGATAAAACTGTTAGGGTCTGGGGAGATTTCCCTCTGGAAGAGCAAGCTTTGAATGTTTATACACGACCCATATACTTACGCTTCCGTGCTGAGCTTCGGAAAGTGACATCCTACAATGTACAACAGCTTGATGCAGAAAAATTTGATGTTGTTCCAATTAAGACTTCAGTCTTTGGTTATGGGCGAAAAAGTTACAGGGTTGACGCTAATTTGGCGACATAAACATACGGCTGTGAGTGCTACAAGTTTAATAGGGACGGGTCTGCTGTATCGCCATATAATGAGAGTTATGGTACAATTGGGTGTAATTGAATACATTCCGGAGAAGTACATTCTAAACGGATGGAGAGTACCCCAGAAACAATCGTTGTGGAGAAGATGGATTTGCCCGAAGTGCCTGACCGACAGGAAAATGAATAACAAAGAAAGGCAGCTTGCTACGGTATGGAACGTTATGCAATGATTTTACAAGTGTAGCCAAAATTGCATGTACTTCGGACAAAGCAAAAGCCCTAGCGGATAAATACATTGTCGCTCCGGAGAAGGAGTTGAAAGCAATGAAAGCTTCCGACTCCGCGAAACGGAAAAAAGAAGACCGCCGGTGCCACCGAAGGTGACTCACCGGGTGTGGAAAACAGATGGTGGTGCTTGGGAAAGGAAGTTCTTCCAGATTTGATCATGTTGAGGATCCTGTATACACTACCACTAAAGGGCGTCCAGGAGAAAAAAGAAAGCAATCTGGTCTCCACTTGAAGTCTTCTAAAGTCGTGAAGTGCACTGTTTGTGGTTCTGTTCATCACACTACACCTTCATGCCCCTCAAAGCTTACCCCAGGGCCAGAGCCAAAGGAAATAGATTTTTTCCGTGACATGGTGTAGATGTCGCGAACACCAATGGCTACCACACTTTGTGTTCATGAAGCTAAAACAGTAGTTCCTGTTGGCTGGTTCCAAACATTTGTGTAAGTTGGTTGCTGGTTCGAAATTTTTGTGTAAGTTGGTTGTAATTTTTGTGATGACAAAATTGGTGAAGCTTTGTCAATGAAGTGGTGAAGAGACTAGCAGATGTATTAATTAAGTTCCTATGGTTCTAAGTTGCATGGTTGGACTTATTATTTTGTGTGTTCAAAAATTAAATCTGAAGCGGGTTCTTAGTTCGTGTTTGCAACTAAGTTGATTTTGGAACAGTATGGACCAAACATACTGATGTTGCTTTCGTCTGTCTAATTGAAGAAACTAACCGACACCGAAATGAAGTTCCTATTGACCAATTTTTCATATTCTGTGAGTTTTCAAGGCTGTTGAGGACATCATGTGCAAAAAAAACTTGCAAAAACTTATTTAGGTTGAAATAAAACACACATGCCATTGAGAAAAAAAGAAGGATTTAGAACCTTTGCATGTAAATATTAGATAGCAAATGTAGTACAACACATAGAGCTTCTGAAAATTCAAATGATAAGTAACTGTGATAACGAGCCTAGTATTTATGTCTGCCACAACAGATAAGATACAAAAAAAGATAGCATTGTAGCATTCTGTAAAAAACAGAATGTACTGATACGTCTCCAACGTATCGATAATTTCTTACGTTTCATGCTACTTTATTGATGATACCTACATGTTTTATGCACATTATATGTCGTATTTACGCATTTTCTGGAACTAACCTATTAACAAGATGCCGAAGAGCCGCTGTCATTGTTCTAGCTGTTTTTGGTTTCGTAAATCCTAGTAACGAAATATTCTCGGAATTGGACGAAATCAACGCCCGTGGTCCTATTTTTGCACGAAGCTTCTAGAAGACCGAAGAGGGAAGGAAGTGGGGCCACGAGGCGCCGTCACCATAGGGCGGCGCGGCCCGGTGCCCCGGCCGCGCCGACCTATGGTGTGGGGCCCTCGTGTGGCCCCCCACGTTGCCCTTTCGCCTACTTAAAGCCTCCGTCGCGAAAACCCCAGCACCGAGAGCCACGATACGGAAAACCTTCCGGAGACGCCGCCGCCGCGAATCCCATCTCGGGGATTCAGGAGATCGCCTCCGGCACCCTGGCCGGAGAGGGGATTCATCTCCCGGAGGACTCTTCATCGCCATGATCGCCTCCGGAGTGATGAGTGAGTAGTTCACCCTCGGACCATGGGTCCATAGCAGTAGCTAGATGGTCGTCTTCTCCTTGTTGTGCTTCATTGTTGGATCTTGTGAGCTGCCTAACATGATCAAGATCATCTATATGTAATACTATATGTTGTGTTTGTCGGGATCCGATGGATAGAGAATACTATGATTATGGTGATTATCAATCTATTGTTTATGTGTTGTTTATGATCTTGCATGCTCTCCGTTATTAGTAGAGGCTCGGCCAAGTTTTTGCTCTTAACTCCAAGAGGGAGTATTTATGCTCGATAGTGGGTTCATGCCTTCATTGACACCGGGACAGATGACGAGAAAGTTCTAAGGTTGTGATGTGCTCGTTGCCACTAGGGATAAAACATTGATTCTATGTCTAAGGGTGTAGTTGTCGATTACATTACGCACCATACTTAATGCAATTGTCCGTTGCTTAGCAACTTAATACCGAATGGGGTTCGGATGATAACCCGAAGGTGGACTTTTTAGGCATAGATGCGATTGGATGGCGGTCTATGTACTTTGTCGTAATGCCCAATTAAATCTCACTATATTTATCATATCATGTATATGCATTGTTATGCCTTTCTCTATGTTGTCAATTGCCCGACCGTAATTTGTTCACCCAACATGCTTTTATCTTATGGGAGAGACACCTCTAGTGAACCTGTGGACCCCGGTCCTATTCTTTACATAGCATACAATCTATCGCAATTGTGTTTTACTTGTTTTCTTGCAAACAATCATCTTCCACTCGATACGTTTAATCCTTTGTTACAAGCAAGCCGGTGAGATTGACAACCTCACTCGTTTCGTTGGGGCAAAGTACTTTGGTTTTGTTGTGCGATTCCACGTTGGCGCCGGAATCCCTGTTGTTGCGCCGCATCACATTTCGCCACCATCAACCTTCAACGTGCTTCTTGGCTCCTCCTGGTTCGATTAAACCTTGGTTTCTTTCTCGAGGGAAAACTTGCCACCGTGCGCATCATACCTTCCTCTTGGGGTTCCCAACGGACGTGTACATTTACGTGCATCAAGCTCGTTTTCCGGCGCCGTTGCCGGGGAGATCAAGACACGCTGCAAGAGGAGTCTCCACTTCTCAATCTCTTTACTTTGTTTTTGTCTTGCTTTATTTTATTTACTACTTTGTTTGCTGCACCTAAACAAAATACAAAAAAAATTAGTTGCTAGTTTTACTTTATTTACTGTCTTGCTCACTATATCGAAAACACAAAAAAATTAGTTACTTGTCTTTACTTTGTCTGCCTAGTTTACTTTTTGCTTATTGCATCATGTTTCCTTTTAATTTTACCACAAAAGACATACCGGTAGGACGTGGGTCCATAGTTGGGAGAAATAATATAGAAGAATTTTTCAATCATGTTAGTATTACTGAAGATTTTGAAGATAGACACTTGGTAGTGTTGGAGATATGCCCAAGAGGCAATAATAAAGTGGTTATTATATATCTTTGTGTTTATGATAAATGTTTATATATCATGCTATAATTGTATTAACCGAAACATTGATACATGTGTGTTATGTAAACAACAAGGAGTCCCTAGTAAGCCTCTTGTATAACTAGCTTGTTGATTAATAGATGATCATAGTTTCATGATCATGAACATTGGATGTTATTAATAACAAGGTTATGTCATTATGTGAATGATGTAATGGACACACCCAATTAAGCGTAGCATGAGATCACGTCATTAAGTTCATTTGCTATAAGCTTTCGATACATAGTTACCAAGTCCTTTCGACCATGAGATCATGTAAATCACTTATGCCGGAAGGGTACTTTGATTACATCAAACGCCACTGCGTAAATGGGTGGTTATAAAGGTGGGATTAGGTATTTGGAAAGTATGAGTTGAGGCATATGGATCAACAGTGGGATTTGTCCATCCCGATGACGGATAGATATACTCTGGGCCCTCTCGGTGGAATGTCGTCTAATTAGCTTGCAAGCATATGAATGGTTCATAAGAGACGACATACCACGGTACGAGTAAAGAGTACTTGTTGGAGACGAGGTTGAACAAGGTATAGAGATACCGATGATCAAACCTCGGACAAGTAAAATATCGCGTGACAAAGGGAATCGGTATCGTATGTTAATGGTTCATTCGATCACATTGTTCATCGTTGAATATGTAGGAGTCATTACGGATCTCCAGGTCCCGCTGATGATTATTGATCAGAGAGGCGTCTCGGTCATGTCTGCATATTCTCGAACCGTAGGGTGACACACTTAAGGTTGCGATGTTGCTAGGGGTAGTTTCGGGATTAAAGAAATAGTTTTGGAGAGTTACGGAATTGTTCGGGAAGATGATTAATGATTTATTAATTACTTGAATTAGTAAATATTAATATTAATTTATTTGGTAGAAATAAATGTGGGGCTAAAAGTAGTCTAGAGAAGTTTTGCTAATGGGCCAATTTAGTAGCTCATGTAGACAAACTATCAAAACAAAAGGCAAAGAAAAAAAAAGGGAAGCAATGGCCGGGCTGAGCTGGCCAGTGCTCATACGAGCTAGCTAGGCTTTGGCCGGCCAGCAATCCACGCTGGGTCGCTGGCTCCTAGCCATGGGCCGGCCATGTGCGCCCGCGTGTACGGCAAGGAAAGGAAAGCAAAAGTTGGTTTTCCTTTTCCGATCGGGAGACATCGTTTGGATCGATTGTTTTTCGTGAGATCCAAGTTGATCAGCACCGCCACACGCGCCTATAAAAGGAGGACGCCCGCACACGCAAAAAATATCAGATTTTTGTTCCGCGGTCGTTTGCTCCGTTTGCTCCACCTTTTGCCTAGTTTTTTCCACCCAACGCGAATAGGCGAAGCCCTGTCCGCGCAAACTCACCACCACCACCACGCCGTCGTGCTGCTGGACTAGATCCCATCTACCACATCTCCCCGCTTGCTGGAACAAGGAGGAGGTGTCTTCATCAAGCTGTACGTGTGACCGAGTACGGAGGTGCTGCCCGATTGTGGCACCGTCAAGATCAAGATCTTCTACGCGCTTTTGCAAGCGGCAAGTGATCGACTACATCCACCCCGAGATCTAATCTCGTTAAGCTCTGCGAATCTTCGAGGGTTAGTCTCTTCATCTCCTCGTTGCTACCATCTACTAGATTAGATCTTGGCTTGGTTTTCGTTCTTGCGGTAGGAAAATTTTTGTTTTCTATGCTAC
Source organism: Lolium rigidum (assembly GCF_022539505.1). NCBI lineage: Eukaryota > Viridiplantae > Streptophyta > Magnoliopsida > Poales > Poaceae > Lolium > Lolium rigidum. The sequence goes on from NC_061508.1 coordinate 305,047,554, forward strand.
GAATCCCATCAGTGGTATCAGAGCCGTGTCTATGCATAGATTGGTTGCACGAGTAGAACACAATTGTTTTGTGGGCATTGATGCTTTTGTTGTCTTTAGTTCGTGTACTTTGCATCTTGCGGCATAGTGGGATGAAGCGGCTCGGGCTAACTTTACATGACCGCGTTCATGAGATTTGCTCCACGCTCGACATGCAACTTGTATTGCATAAGTGGCTTTGCGGGTGTCTGTCTCTCCCACTATAGTGAAGATCCAATTTATTCTTTCTATTGACAACATTAGTATCACCGTTGTGGTTCATGTTCGTAGGTAGATTGGATCTTATGCGAAAACCCTAAACCACGTAAAATATGCAAACCAAATTAGAACCGTCTAACTTGTTTTTGCAGGGTTTGGTGATGTGATATGGCCATAATGTGATGATGAATATGTATGAGATGATCATTATTGTATTGTGGCAACCGGCAGGAGCCTTATGGTTGTCTTTAAATTTCATGTTGAGTAGTATTTCAAAGTAGTTGTAATAGTTGCTACATGGAGGACAATCATGAAGACGGCGCCATTGACCTTGGTGCTACGCCGAAGATGATGGAGATCATGCCCGTTGATGATGGAGGATCATGTCCGTGCTTTGGAGATGAAGATCAAAGGCGCAAAGACAAAAGGGCCATATCATATCACATATGTATTGCATGTGATGTTAATCCTTTTATGCATCTTATTTTGCTTAGATCGCGACGGTAGCATTATAAGATGATCCCTCTCACTAAATATCAAGATAATAAAGTGTTCATCCTTAGTATGCACCGTTGCTAAGACTTGTCGTTTCGAAGCATCACGTGATGATCGGGTGTGATAGATTCAACATGTGCACGCGGGTACTAAGGTTGCCTTGACGAGCCTAGCATGTACAGACATGGTCTCGGAACACGGGATACCGAAAGGTAGAGCATGAGTCATATGATTGATATGATGAACACTTGGGTGTTCGCCATTGAAATTACATCTTGTTCGTGATGATCGGGCTTGGTGTGGTGGATTTGGTTCGTGTGATCACTAAGACAATGCGAGGGATATTGTTTTGAGTGGGAGTTCACCTAGTTTTAATTTTGTTAAATTAAAATTTGAACTCAATTTGTCATAAACTTAGTCTAAACTATTGCAAATAATTGTTGTAGATCATGGCGTCCCCATCAATCAATTTTAACCAGTTCCTAGAGAAAGAAAAGCTTAAAAGCAATGGTAGCAACTTCACCGAGCTGGTTCCGTCATGTGAGGATCTTCCTCAATGGCGGAAATCCGCAATATGTGCTTGATGCACCGCTAGGTTCCACACCACCTCCTGTAGTATCCGAGGAAGAAAACAATGTTTTCGAAGCTCGGGCTAAAGTGTACTCTCAAGTTCGGTGTGCCATCCTATGCGGCCTAGAGGCGAGAGCTCCAAAAGCGTTTTGAGCACCACGACCCTTGTGATATGATGCGTGAGCTCAAAGTTATCTTTGAAACTCATGCGGCCGTGGAGAGCTATGAGGCCTCGAAGCAGTTCTTTGGCTGCATGATGGAAGAGGGCAGCTCCGTTAGTGAGCACATGTTCGCTATGTCCGGACACGCGAGGAAGCTTAGTGACTTGGGGATTGTGATCCCTAACCAGCTGGGTATTCATCGTGTTCTTCAATCACTGCCACCAAGTTACAAGAACTTCGTGATGAACTACAATATGCAGAACATGAACAAGGAGTTATCTGAACTCTTCTCCATGCTGAAATCTGCTGAGGTTGAGATACAGAAAGAGCACCAAGTGTTGATGGTCAATAAGACCACCAAGTTCAAGAAGCAGGGCAAACCTAAGAAGGACCTCAAGAAGGGTGGCAAGAAAGCTGCCGCTCATCCTGAGAAGCCTAAAGGTGGCCCTAAACCTGATACTGACTGCTATTACTGCAATGGGAAGGGGCACTGGAAGCGGAATTGCTCCAAGTATTTGGCTGATCTGAAGAGCGGCCTTGTCAAGAAGAAGAAAGGTATATCTGATATACATGTTATAGATGTTTATCTCACTCGGTTCTCGTACTAGTGCCTGGGTATTTGATACTGGTTCGGTTGCTCACATTTGTAACTCGAAACAGGAACTACGGAATAAACGAAGCCTAGCGAGGGATGAAGTGACGATGCGCGTTGGAAATGGATCCAAGGTCGATGTGATCGGCTGTCGGCACGCTCCCTCTACATCTACCATCGGGATTAGTTTTAGACCTTAATAATTGTTATTTGGTGCTGCGTTGAGCATGAACATTATATCTGGATCATGTTTAATGCAAGACGGTTATTCATTCAAGTCTGAGAATAATGGTTGTTCTATTTTTATGAATAATATCTTTTATGGTCATGCCCACGAGAAGAATGGTTTATTTCTATTAAGTCTCGATAGTAGCGATACACATGTTCATAACATTGATGCTAAGCGAATTAAATTGAATGATAATTCTACTTATATGTGTACATCGTCGTCTTGGTCATATTGGAGTGAAACGCATGAAGAAACTCCATTCAGATGGATTACTTGAGTCACTTGACTTTGAGTCACTTGACGAGATGCGAAGCATGTCTAATGGGAAAAATGACTAAGACTCCATTCTCCGGTATTATGGAGCGAGCTACTGACTTATTGGAAATCATACATACCGATGTGTGCGGACCAATGAGTGTAGCCTCGCGCGGTGGTTATCGTTATGTTCTAACCTTCACAGATGATCTGAGTAGATATGGGTATATCTATTTCATGAAACATAAATCCGAGACTTTCCAGAAGTTCAAGGAATTCCAAAGTGAAGTAGAAAATCAACGTAACAAGAAGATCAAGTTTTTGCGTTCTGATCGCGGAGGCGAATATCTGAGTTATGAGTTTGGCATGCATTTGAAGAAATGCGGAATACTTTCACAGTTGACACCGCCGGGAACACCACAGCGCAATGGTGTGTCCGAACGTCGTAATCGAACTCTCTTAGATATGGTTCGTTCTATGATGTCTCTTACTGATTTGCCTTTATCATTTTGGGGTTATGCATTAGAGACGAGCTGCATTCACTTTAAATAGGGCACCATCGAAATCCGTTGCAACGACACCGTATGAATTATGGTTTAATAAGAAACCTAAGTCGTCGTTCCTTAAAGTTTGGGGTTGCGAAGCCTATGTAAAAAGTTACAACCGGACAAGCTAGAACCCAAAGCGGAGAAATGCATCTTCATAGGATACCCTAAGGAAACTATAGGGTATACTTTCTATCACAGATCCGAAGGCAAAGTCTTTGTTGCTAAGAACGGAACCTTTCTTGAGAAAGAGTTTCTCACTAAAGAAGTGACTGGAAGAAAAGTAGAACTCGACGAGGTTACTGAACCTTCTCTCGTTGATCGAGTAGCGCGATGCACGGAAGATGTTCTGTGCCGCCCGCACCGGTAACGAGAGGAAACTAATGATAATGATCATGAAACTTCGAGCGAAGTAGCTATCGAACCTCGCAGGTCGACAAGGGAACGTACCACTCCCGATTGGTATGATCCTTGTCTAAATCTCATGATTGTGGACAACAATGATGAGGACCCCGTGACGTATGAAGAAGCGATGATGAGCCCGAGATTCCAACAAATGGCAAGAAGCCATGAAATCCGAAATGGGATCCATGTATGATAACAAAGTGTGGACTTTGGTAGATCTACTCGATAGCCGCAAGGTCTGTTGAGAATAAATGGATCTTCAAGAGAAAAACAGATCGTCGATGGTAATGTTACTCGTCTATAAAGCTCGACTTGTCGCAAAGGGTTTCCAGACAAATTCAAGGTGTTGACTATGATGAGACTTTCTCACCTGTAGCGAAGCTAAAATCTGTGAGGATTTTGTTAGCAATAGCTGCATTTTTCGATTATGAGATTTGGCAGATGGATGTCAAAACGGCGTTCCTTAATGGTGACATTGAGGAAGAGTTGTATATGGTACAACCCAAGGGTTTTGTCGATCCTAAAAATGCTGACATGGTATGCAAACTTCAGCGTTCCATTTATGGACTGAAGCAAGCATCCGAGAGTTGGAACCGATGCTTTGATAAGGTGATCAAAGACTTCGGGTTTATACGAGTGCCATGGAGAGGCTCGTATTTACAAGAAAGTGAGTGGGAGCTCTGTAGCATTCCTGATATTATATGTAGATGACATATTATTGATTGGGAATGATATAGAACTATTAAGCAGTGTAAAAGGTGATTTGAATAAGTGTTTTTCAATGAAGGACCTTGGTGAAGCAGCGTACATTTTAGGCATCAAGATTTATAGAGATAGATCAAGACGCCTAATAGGGCTTTCGCAGAGTACATACCTGGACAAGATTCTAAAGAAGTTTAGAATGGATGAAAGTAAGAAAGGGTTCTTACCGATGTTGCCGAGGTAAGGTCTTGAGTAAGACTCAAGGTCCAGCTACGGCAGAGAAGAAAGAGAGAGGATGAATCGGATCCCCTATGCCTCGGCGGTAGGCTCTATCATGTATGCCATGCTGTGTACTAGACCGGATATAGCGCATGCTTTGTTAGTTTGACTAGCGAGATATCAAAGTGATCCGGGAATGGAACACCGGACAGCGGTCAAGAATATCCCGAAGTACTTGAAAAGAACTAAGGATATGTTTCTTTGTTATGGAGGTGACCAAAGAGCTCGTTGTAACCAGTTACACCGATGCAAGTTGGAACACCGATCCCGATGACTCTAAGTCTCGGTCTCGGGTACGTGTTTATATTGAATGGTGTCTGCGGTAAGCTGGTGCAGCTCAAGCGAGTGCACGGTGGCGAAGTCTTCAACAGAATCGGAATACATAGCGGCTTCGGAGGCTTCATCGGAAGCGGTATGGATGAAGAGGTTCATTGTTGAGCTCGGTGTGGTTCCTAGTGCATTGGACCCACTAGTCATTTATTGTGACAACATGGGTGCCATCGCCAATGCACAAGAACCAAGGTCACACAAGAAGCTGAAGCATATCAAGCTGCGTTTTCATTCGATTCGCGAGTACATCGAAGATGGAGAAGTAAAGATTTGCAAAGTACACACCGATGCGAATGTAGCAGATCCGTTGACTAAAGCTCTCCCTAGGGCAAAGCATGACCAACACCAGAATGCCATGGGTGTTAGGTACCTTACAATGTAATCTAGATTATTGACTCTAGTGCAAGTGGGAGACTGTTGGAGTGCCATGGGTGTTAGGTACCTTACAATGTAATCTAGATTATACTCTGGGCCCTCTCGGTGGAATGTCGTCTAATTAGCTTGCAAGCATATGAATGGTTCATAAGAGACGACATACCACGGTACGAGTAAAGAGTACTTGTTGGAGACGAGGTTGAACAAGGTATAGAGATACCGATGATCAAACCTCGGACAAGTAAAATATCGCGTGACAAAGGGAATCGGTATCGTATGTTAATGGTTCATTCGATCACATTGTTCATCGTTGAATATGTAGGAGTCATTACGGATCTCCAGGTCCCGCTGATGATTATTGATCAGAGAGGCGTCTCGGTCATGTCTGCATATTCTCGAACCGTAGGGTGACACACTTAAGGTTGCGATGTTGCTAGGGGTAGTTTCGGGATTAAAGAAATAGTTTTGGAGAGTTACGGAATTGTTCCGGGAAGATGATTAATGATTTATTAATTACTTGAATTAGTAAATATTAATATTAATTTATTTGGTAGAAATAAATGTGGGGCTAAAAGTAGTCTAGAGAAGTTTTGCTAATGGGCCAATTTAGTAGCTCATGTAGACAAACTATCAAAACAAAAAGGCAAAGAAAAAAAAGGGAAGCAATGGCCGGGCTGAGCTGGCCAGTGCTCATACGAGCTAGCTAGGCTTTGGCCGGCCAGCAATCCACGCTGGGTCGCTGGCTCCTAGCCATGGGCCGGCCATGTGCGCCCGCGTGTACGGCAAGGAAAGGAAAGCAAAAGTTGGTTTTCCTTTTCCGATCGGGAGACATCGTTTGGATCGATTGTTTTTCGTGAGATCCAAGTTGATCAGCACCGCCACACGCGCCTATAAAAAGGACACGCACGACGCAAAAAAATCAGATTTTTGTTCCGCGGTCGTTTGCTCCGTTTGCTCCACCTTTTGCCTAGTTTTTTCCACCCAACGCGAATAGGCGAAGCCCTGTCCGCGCAAACTCACCACCACCACCACGCCGTCGTGCTGCTGGACTAGATCCCATCTACCACATCTCCCCGCTTGCTGGAACAAGGAGGAGGTGTCTTCATCAAGCTGTACGTGTGACCGAGTACGGAGGTGCTGCCCGATTGTGGCACCATCAAGATCAAGATCTTCTACGCGCTTTTGCAAGCGGCAAGTGATCGACTACATCCACCCCAAGATCTAATCTCGTTAAGCTCTGCGAATCTTCGAGGGTTAGTCTCTTCATCTCCTCGTTGCTACCATCTACTAGATTAGATCTTGGCTTGGTTTTCGTTCTTGCGGTAGGAAATTTTTTGTTTTCTATGCTACGAATCCCATCAGGTAGAACTTGCACCTACCTATGAAATTGTTGCTGCTGCTTTAGTTCGCATGTTGGAAACTAAATTTGTTAATCTCAATCCTATAATCCAACACATGTTTCTTACACTTGGTGATATGGAAGAAGGAGAAAAGAAAGATTTTGTTCTAGAAACTCTTCTTAGAGAATTTGGTGGTCTAGCAAGAGAGGCTAGAAAGGTTTTTGCTAAATTTAATATGCTAGGTTCTCATACCAATTTTATTGGTCTCCTTGAAAAAATGGACATGGATAGAATAAGGTACACTAATAACATTAATTATGGTGGGGAAATCAAAGCACCAATACCATGTAAACTCCTAGCTATGAATGATGCATTAGAAAATAACTATGCTTGGCTTGTTCCTGAAAATTTGTTCGATGAGAGTAGCAAGCCCAAGACTAATGAAAAGGGAGACGCTAAAACTTATGTATCCAATATATTATGCTTGGTTGAGAAAACTCCCAATACCCCTGGTCATGATGTTGATGCTTCTACTCTCGATGTTACTTGATTTGCACTTTCTGCGCCTAGCTGAAAGGCGTTAAAGAAAAGCGCTTATGGGAGACAACCCATGTTTTTACTACAGCAATTTTTTTTGTTTTGTTGAGTCTTGGAAGTTGTTTACTACTGTAGCAACCTCTCCTTATCATGTTTTTGTGCCAAGTAAAGTTTCTATGTCAAAGTTGATGTTATATTTGGGATCGCTGCGCAGAAACAGCATTGCTGTCTGTCACGAATCTGGGCACAGTTCTCTGTAGAAAATTCGAAAAAATCTGCCAATTTACGAGCGTGATCCTCAGATATGTACGCAACTTTCATTAGTTTTGAGTTTTTCCATTTGAGCAAGTCTGGTGCCAGCTTTAAATTCGTCTTTACGGACTGTTCTGTTTTTGACAGATTCTGCCTTTTATTTCGCATTGCCTCTTTTGCTATGTTGGATTCATTTCTTTGATCCATTAATGTCCAGTAGCTTTATGCAATGTCCAGAAGTGTAAAGAATGATTGTGTCACCTCTGAATGTGTGAATTATTAATTGTGCACTAACCCTCTAATGAGTTTGCTTGAAGTTTGGTGTGAAGGAAGTTTTCAAGGGTCAAGAGAGGAGTATGATATACTATGATCAAGAGGAGTGAAAGCTCTAAGCTTGGGGATGCCCCCGTGGTTCACCCCTGCATATTCTAAGAAGACTCAAGCGTCTAAGCTTGGGGATGCCCAAGGCATCCCCTTCTTCATCGACAACATCATCGAGGTTCCTCCCCTGAAACTATATTTTTATTCGGTCACATCTTGTGTTCTTTACTTGGAGCGTCGGTTTGTTTTTGTTTTTGTTTTTGTTTGAATAAGATGGATCCTAGCATTCACTTTGTGGGAGAGAGACACGCTCCGCTGTTGCATATGGACAAATATGTCCTTAGGCTTTACTCATAATGTTCAAGGCGAAGTTTCTTCTTCGTTAAAATTGTTATATGGTTGGAATTGGAAAATGCTACATGTAGTAATTCTAAAATGTCTTGGATAATGTGATACTTGGCAATTGTTGTGCTCATGTTTAAGCTCTTGCATCATATGCTTTGCACCCATTAATGAAGAAATACATAGAGCGTGCTAAAATTTGATTTGCATATTTGGTCTCTCTAAGGTCTAGATAATATCTAGTATTGAGTTTTGAACAACAAGGAAGACGGTGTAGAGTCTTATAATGTTTACAATATGTCTTTTATGTGATTTTTGCTGCACCGGTTCATCCTTGAGTTTGCTTCAAATAACCTTGCTAGCCTAAACCTTGTATCGAGAGGGAATACTTCTCATGCATCCAAAATCCTTGAGCCAACTACTATGCCATTTGTGTCCACCATACCTACCTACTACATGGTATTTCTCCGCCATTCCAAAGTAAATTGCTTGAGTGCTACCTTTAAAATTCCATCATTCACCTTTGCAATATATAGCTCATGGGACAAAATAGCCTTAAAAACTATCGTAGTATTGAATATGTACTTATGCACTTTATCTTTTATTAAGTTGCTTGTTGTGCGATAACCATGCTTCAGGGAACGCCATCAACTATTGTTGAATATCATGTGAGTTGCTATGCATGTCCGTCTTGTCCGAAGGATCTATCACCTTAATGATTGGAGCATGCAAATTGTTAGAGAAGAACATTGGGCCGCTAACTAAAGCCATGAATCATGGTTGAAGTTTCAGTTTTGGACATATATCCTCAATCTCATATGAGAATAATAATTGTTGCTACATGCTTATGCATTTAAGAGGAGTCCATTATCTGTTGTCCATGTTGTCCCGGTATGGATGTCTAAGTTGAGAATAATCAAAAGCGAGAAATCCAAAATGCGAGCTTTCTCCTTAGACCTTTGTACGAGCGGCATGGAGGTACCCCTTTGTGACACTTGGTTGAAACATGGCATGCAAAGATCAGGTAGTCCAAGCTAAGTAGGACGAGGTGCGGGCACTATTAGTATACTATGCATGAGGCTTGCAACTTGTAAGATATAATTTACATAACTCATATGCTTTATTACTACCGTTGACAAAATTGTTTCATGTTTTCAAAATAAAAGCTCTAGCACAAATACAAGCAATCGATGCTTTCCTCTTTGAAGGACCATTCTTTTACTTTTATTGTTGAGTCAGTTTACCTATCTCCCTCCACCTTAGAAGCAAACACTTGTGTGAACTTTGCATTGATTCCTACATACTTGCATATTGCACTTGTTATATTACTTTATGTTGACAATATCCATGAGATATACATGTTATAAGTTGAAAGCAACCGCTGAAACTTAATCTTCCTTTGTGTTGCTTCAATACCTTTACTTTGATTTATTGCTTTATGAGTTAACTCTTATGCAAGACTTATTGATGCTTGTCTTGAAATACTATTCATGAAAAGTCTTTGCTATATGATTCACTTGTTTACTCATGTCATTACCATTGTTTTGATCGCTGCATTCATTACATATGTTTACAAATAGTATGATCAAGATTATGATGGCATGTCACTTCAGAAATTATCTTTGTTATCGTTTTACCTGCTCGGGACGAGCAGAACTAAGCTTGGGGATGCTGATACGTCTCCAACGTATCGATAATTTCTTACGTTTCATGCTACTTTATTGATGATACCTACATGTTTTATGCACATTATATGTCGTATTTACGCATTTTCTGGAACTAACCTATTAACAAGATGCCGAAGAGCCAGTTGCTGTTTTCTGCTGTTTTTGGTTTCAGAAATCCTAGTAACGAAATATTCTCGGAATTGGACGAAATCAACGCCCAGGGTCCTATTTTTGCACGAAGCTTCTAGAAGACCGAAGAGGGAAGGAAGTGGGGCCACGAGGCGCCGTCACCATAGGGCGGCGCGGCCCAGGCCCTGGCCGCGCCGACCTATGGTGTGGGGCCCTCGTGTGGCCCCCACGTTGCCCTTTCGCCTACTTAAAGCCTCCGTCGCGAAAACCCCAGTACCGAGAGCCACGATACGGAAAACCTTCCAGAGACGCCGCCGCCGCGAATCCCATCTCGGGGGATTCGGAGATCGCCTCCGGCACCCTGCCGGAGAGGGGATTCATCTCCCGGAGGACTCTTCATCGCCATGATCGCCTCCGGAGTGATGAGTGAGTAGTTCACCCCTGGACCATGGGTCCATAGCGATAGCTAGATGGTCGTCTTCTCCTTGTTGTGCTTCATTGTTGGATCTTGTGAGCTGCCTAACATGATCAAGATCATCTATATGTAATACTATATGTTGTGTTTGTCGGGATCCGATGGATAGAGAATACTATGATTATGGTGATTATCAATCTATTGTTTATGTGTTGTTTATGATCTTGCATGCTCTCCGTTATTAGTAGAGGCTCGGCCAAGTTTTTGCTCTTAACTCCAAGAGGGAGTATTTATGCTCGATAGTGGGTTCATGCCTTCATTGACACCTGGGACGGTGACGGAAAGTTCTAAGGTTGTGATGTGCTTGTTGCCACTAGGGATAAAACATTGATTCTATGTCTAAGGATGTAGTTGTCGATTACATTACGCACCATACTTAATGCAATTGTCTCGTTGCTTAGCAACTTAATACTGAATGGGGTTCGGATGATAACCTGAAGGTGGACTTTTTAGGCATAGATGCAGTTGGATGGCGGTCTATGTACTTTGTCGTAATGCCCAATTAAATCTCACTATATTTATCATATCATGTATATGCATTATTATGCCTTTCTCTATGTTGTCAATTGCCCGACTGTAATTTGTTCACCCAACATGCTTTTATCTTATGGGAGAGACACCTCTAGTGAACTGTGGACCCCGGTCCTATTCTTTACATAGCATACAATCTACTGCAATTGTGTTTTAATGTTTTCTTGCATACAATCATCTTCCACTCAATACGTTTAATCCTTTGTTACAGCAAGCCGGTGAGATTGACAACCTCACTGTTTCGTTGGGGCAAAGTACTTTGGTTTTGTTGTGCAGATTCCACGTTGGCGCCGGAATCCCCGTTGTTGCGCCGCATCACATTTCGCCACCATCAACCTTCAACGTGCTTCTTGGCTCCTCCTGGTTCGATTAAACCTTGGTTTCTTTCTGAGGGAAAACTTGCCACTGTGCGCATCATACCTTCCTCTTGGGGTTCCCAACGGACGTGTACATTTACGCGCATCATGTACCTTTGTATCAATTTGGGAAGAGCAGTTCATCCCAGTTGATGAGGTTTCTTTCAGTAGCCATCCACTTCTTGAGGTAAAGCTTCCTTAGTGCGGGCATGTCGTAGGGTGAGAATGGCAGTAACCTCCTTCCATCCCATGATTCGATGAACTTCAAGACGAAGTAGCCGCAATCGTAACTTGGAACAAGCAAAACAAAAAGTTCATCAAAGCTTTTTTTCAAATGCGAAGAATTGAAATGACAATGGAAATGGTATATGGAATGACAGAAGAAAAGTATTTTTACAAACGTTGTCTTCTGCATTGGAGTTGGTATATGAACATTCATGTATTTGGAGATGTCAATCTTTGAGGCGCTATAGTTAGCTTGCCAGAAGTGCTTGATGCTTCCAATGATGTTTCTAGCAACTTGCATAAGTAACTTGTCTCCCTCCTTCCTCATTGAATCCATTACTTCGAACCTCCCAGCCTTCAAATTTAGCACGATCAAGTAATAGTGTCCGGTCATTATTTTGATATCAGGAGTGAGATCTTGGAGGACAGAGAACAATATCTGCAAGAGGGGATGATGTAGGAAAAATATATGTGTCACAAGCTACTGGTGTAAAACAAGCATCAAAGGAAAAAGTAATTAAATTCAAGAAATTACAAACTAACCAGATCTTTGTGGTCTAGCCGGTATGTAGGCGCGCATTCAAATGCTTTCTGCACCTCCTTATCTAAGTGGCATGTTGGTTCCCTTAGTTTGGTCTGCACAAATGATGGGAATGAAGAAGGTCTGTTAGGAAAATGGGAAAAGGAAGAAGAAAATCGAAAGTAGATCAGAATATAATGAAAAAGGTACATGAAGCAAGGATATAAAAAGATTGTACTTACAACAAGCCTTAGTGGCATCAGAAATTTTTTCTGCTTGGCCATCTCCTCAGACATACTAAGTAAACCTATCTCGAAGGTTGAGTTGCTTAGCCAACCATCTGGCTTGATTGAATCTGCCAAGTCGCGGAGATAGATGAAGAAGGTACCATAGTCGATAATTTTTTCTTTGTTCAACAGGTGCTTGGTTCTGCCACCATATGAGCACACTTTGTTGTACAACTCAGCATCTGACCTAGTGACAGTAGGTTTTTTGCCAAAATTCTCATATGAAGATTTCTGTTTAGGCCCCAGTTTTACAACTCTCCTAGCTTGAGGTACTGGTGTTACACTATTTGGGTTCCTCAGCGACAACACTACCTTCTGCAACTCCTTTACTTGTACTGTCGATGGCGTAATGGGCATATCGATGGTCGCATATATTTTGTCCGAGAGAGTCACCACTATCGTTGCTTGAAATGATTACTTGGTTCTTCAATTGTAGCACCTTCATCAACCTTTTTCCCATCCTCCTGCGGATCGAAGCCAAGATCGAAAGAAGGACAATGTTCCTTGAGCTCCGTAAACTTTCTCACGTTGTTCGGTTTACGTTACAGCTTTGGCGATGCTGAATTCAAGGTCAAATTTCTCGTTAATGTCAATGCTAATGACCATCTCTGCTCGACCCGAGCAGCAGGATTACTTCGACATTCACCGGTGTGGCTTCTTGCAAGATCACATTGTCATGGTTTGGAATAGTTTCAGCGAAGGAACTGTGTCAGATGTAACAACTGTTGTAGCAGCGGGTGTATTTTGAGGCGTTTCATGACCATCTAGAACCAAATTCATGTTCAGGTCGATGCTACATGCAAGATCAACAGAGTTAACTCCTTTATGTCCACCAATAGATGATGACGGCCTTCCCCTCGAAGCTACAACCTTCTGCCTTGTCACATTTTCAGAAGTAGAAGACCTCGTGACTCTTCTAGGGCTGGGAGAGCTTTTTATCTCCAAATCTACAACAATATTTGACTTCATTGGGGACATGGATCTTGTAACTGGTCTCCTAGCAGTAGGAGTTGCATCAACAAATGTAACTTTCTTTTTTGATTTTCCTGAAACCATGGTGGATGGTGATGCAGACCCATCAGGTACTTTGATTGAACTCTTGCTTCCTCCATTAGCTTGATCCACTTGGAGTTGCTTCGCACTAGATTGTGAACCAGACCCATATAGTTGCAGATGCTTCAAAACATCAGTTGTGGCGCATACAAGAACTGGTGCATCACTCTGTGTAACTGCAACACCATCTGTGGATGAAGGAGGTAGTACTACAGGTTCGGGAATTGCTTCTGTGTTTACTGTGCTAGATTCAGCATGGGCAGTCAAATCACTGACATGTGAATCCATTGTCACATCTTGTTCATGCTCTTCCTCTAATGACTTGTCTACAACATCTTCGTTAGCGCCATCCTCATCAAACTTCACTTCATTGTTGGGCATGCTTGTGTCCTTGATGGACTTCTTGATATCTCGTGCTCCACCCATTCCTTTGTGTGCAAGCTTTCTTTTCTTTGATTTTGTCTCAGATGGAAGAACTGGTGCATCATTCTTATCTGGTTTGACCGCTGCTGCATCATTCTTATCTTTCTCATGGACTACTCTCTCATCAACAGACTGTGGAAAATGTGCTGCTCTCCTTCGTTTCGGCTTGCTTTTTGGCTGCCCTGTTTCATGTGCAACATTTGTCCTAGCACTTTCCTTGCCTAGGTTGTTTCCTACAGATCTAATGAAATCAGAAAGTCCAGCCTCAAAACTGTTGCACATGTTAGTGATTGCTGATCTGTAATTTCTCATTTCTTTGTTACATGGAAAAAAAGAAAGAGTACATGTAAGACTAGGTTTGTAGTAATACAAAAAATAAAATGGCAGAAGGGGCAATTTATCAATGCTCTAGAATTGTAGAAATATACAAAAGCAGCTGTAGAAAATAGAAAAATTACCTCTTCATCTGGATTGCCTGGTGCATGTCGTTTGATGAAGATATCCAACACATTCTGATCTCCCGAGAAAAGAAATGTCTTGTTCCTGAAGCAAGGCTTTAGCTGAAAAAAAGATGCATGGTTCAGAAAAATTAGATTAAAATGGTAGCAAGAGCAAGTCAAGGACAAAAAAAAGTTAAGAAAAAATAGATGTTGAATCAGTAAGTTACCGGTAAATTCCCAAATGAACCATCACTCTTAGTATCTTGATCAACGAGCAGCCTTAATCATCATATTTGTCCATACAGAAATACGAGGTTCAACATCTGGCACATCTATTCCATCTGTTTCCAAAGCATCGACATATAGAACCTACAAATACAAATAGAAAAAACAGTGAAAAAATACATTAGCCGCTGACTCATGAACTAAATCAGTAAGTTTACTGGAATAAACTTAGAAACATACATGCTATAGAACATGTTTCTATAGCACATACCATGTATGTATTTTATAGCCCAAATTCCAGAGTAGAAAATGTTAAAATAGATAAAATATAAAAATACATCGTATGTGTGCAATTATACAAACAAGAAAAGGGCATATGAGTGATACGTGTGTGTATAATACAGAAAAGTACATCCTACATAGTTTGATTGTGAATAGAGCATGTAACTAAATGAGTAAAAGTACATCCTACAAACAATGCAGATGGGATTTCATCATAAAATCATCTTAAATCATGCTGTTGATCAAGATACTAAGAGTGATAGTTCTACATGTATTTTCAGGTCATTTAATTACATGCTTTTGTGTTCAATTACATGCTCTGTGCCACTTTTCTACCAAAACATGTGCCATTTTATTTGTTCCATTTTTCCTCGTGAACTAAATCAGAAAATAAAATGTGTGCAGAAATACATAGAGCTGTAAGAAACAATAGATAACTAACCATGAGGTAAGGCATGCAAGCTTTGAACCAGTTCTTCTTTCCCTTCACATTTGCAGTCTGGATCAAAATGTCTATGATGAATCTAGCCCAATTATATCTTGGGATGGCAGCTATGTTAAGTAGCGGAGGATAACATTTAGGACTGACATGAATCCCAGTGGTAGGAGCAAACACAGATGAGATGAGGTACATGATGAACTTCCTCAGGTAAGCATCATCCGCAGGATAATCTTCACCCAACTCCATCTCAATGGATGCTACGGTTGGCTGCTTTCCATCATGTATCCCAAGCATCTCAAAGATTGCACTGGTTGCGTCAATGTCAGAGTAGTACGGGACAGGATGTACTCCCATTGGAACTGCCATAACTCTGACAACAGAATCAACATCTACTGGAATTCTTCCCCTGTCTCCGAAATCAAGATGACAAGAAACGGGATCAAAGTGCTCCATAAGGAATCTGCAAAGCTCTGGGTTTAATTTCGAAAACTTCATGCCTAGAATTCCTGTGAAATCTGATCTGCTGATCAAAGCACGCTGATCATCTGTCATTTTTTTAAGTACCCTTACAACCTTCATTGGTGAAGCGCGGTTGAATAAATTGTTCTGCTGCTTCTGCAGAAAAAAGAACAACACAAATTCATACTTCACACTTGTAGGAAGGGGAGTGGAAGTACATGCATATAAAATACTAACACAGTAAGTACAAAAAAGAGACAAAATATGGTATCCAGTACCTTCTCCTTCTTGTCAGCAACATTTTCTTCGCAGGGATTGTCTGATGGACCTTCCTCTACTTCTGGTGGCACAACAAAAATTGGTTCAACACCCAATAAAGGAGGCACACTCTGAACCGGCGGCTCAACTTTGGCACCTCGGAACTGCAGCCTCTGTTTCATCTTCCTATATCTGGAAATACTATTTTTCTTCTTCCCACTCTTCGGAGTCCTGGAATTTTTCTACAGAAATATGTAAGAGAAAGCTAATTAAATGAAAATGTGTAAGACTGAAGAAACCAGAACAGTGAACAAAGTAAAAAAATGATACTTATCATAGGGATAACAGGAATCATTTTGAATTATTAAGACAAGACAACAGGTGATCCTTCCACAAAAATGCCTGCATACACAGTATGTATATATTACAACCTTAAACACATATTCATTTACTGGAATAAACTTAGAAACATACATGCTATAGAACATGTTTCTATAGCACATACCATGTATGTATTTTATAGCCCAAATTCTAGAGTAGAAAATGTTAAAACAGATAAAATATAAAAATACATCGTATGTGTGCAGTTATACAAACAGGAAAAGGGCATATGAGTGATACGTGTGTGTATAATACAGAAAAGTACATCCTACATAGTTTGATTGTGAATAGAGCATGTAATTAAATGAGTAAAAGTACATCCTACAAACAATGCAGATGGGATTTCATCATAAAATCATCTTAAATCATGCTGTTGATCAAGATACTAAGAGTGATAGTTCTACATGTATTTTCAGGTCATTTAATTACATGCTTTTCTGTTCAACTACATGCTCTGTGCCACTTTTCTACCAAAACATGTGCCATTTTATTTGTAAGGGAGCAGATCAGAACCCTGATTGGCAACTCTACATGATGTAAAAATATCCCCTGACCATACTAATCAAAGAGATTAAGGAACAAACAGAAACAGAACAGATCAAAAAACTTAGAGCTGGCTTTGGTCTATTTTATACAACGCAAAAAATATTTGATAAATACATGTAGTATAATATGGCTACATGTATTATAATCAACAAAGGAGAACCCAGTAAAAACATGTAAAAAAACCATGTAAGTTACATGGAGCATGGTGCTGGTGCTATCAACAGATGTAAGTATTAGGTAAAAAAAACATGCCGAAGATTGCTGCTCAGATATACACAGTTCATTCTGAAAAAAATACACCTAAACCACCGTAATGCACCATCGTGTATCAACGAGCTCCAACAGATCTTCTACAACTAGATAGTCGACGAGATCGAACAACACACATACAATTTCGGTTACGGGGAACAACACGCACGAAATTGGCCCCGAGTAGAACACAAATCTAACAAGGATCTCCTCCATTGATTCTCCGCAAGTAAAATGAAGACCAAATCATCGATTGAGTCCCAAACCCTAGGCTGCCGAACGGGACGAACGAGCGCCTAGCGGAAGTGCTTGGAAGCATCGACATCGAACGGCTAGCGGAAGTACTTGGAAGCATCGAGATCGAGAGATAGCATCGAGATCAAGGGACTCACCAAGCCGGAAGTACGAAGCGGCACGTCGCCGAGCGAAACCCCCGCCGACGCCTCAAAGTCCGACGATCCCCCGCCTCGAATGCGTCAAATCCCGCCCCGCCTCGGATGCGTCGATCCGCGATTCGGCGACGGCGAAGATGCTCCACCAACACTCCCACTCGCCAGGAGGATCGCCCACACCAGCCCGACGACCCGCTCGTCGCCGACGAAGCCAATCTAGTGGGGAATTTTGGAAATCGCTAGAGGAAGAGATGGGGAGGAGAGCTGAGATGCGTGGGCGAGAATGAGGACGATGGCTCGACTTCGAACAGTCCGTCGCGGAATCCGGGCGGCAGTTGTTGGACGCTAGCTTCGAATCGCCAGGAGCCACAGATCCAAGATCGGACGGTGCGGAGAGGTGAGCACTCCGGTAGACAACACGGTGCCCCAGCAAGAAATAGATTTTCCGTAAAGAAAAAGGATTTTTGTGCAGTATTCAAAGCTGAGACAGAACATATTATCCTTTATTTCGTTAGAAAAATATGGTACGATGGTGCAAAAAAACAGGATAATATACACACAGAACCTCTCTACGCGTTTAGAATTAGGACTTCAACATGGAGCGAACGTCTACGGAGCAAACACATCCAGAAGTTGCCATGTGTTAATGGTACAAACTGACGGTTGCCATCGTGATAAAGAAAAGGTCCAATTGATGCCAACTTGTTCGTTCAATGTGATAAAATTTGAACTTTCGCTCAATATAATCTTTCTAGAGCTAACTTTCCGCCCCTTTTGATTCATGGACTGCACTACGCAGCGGCGCCGCACAAGTTCTAATCCGTGCGGCGGATTCCCTTGACCCCACCTCCGTGGCATTTAATTAGTGCGCATATGCAACACTCAATAGTACCCGTCATGTGCACTCCCAGCCCCACTACCATTCCTAAAGCAAGCAAAAAAATTAGGGCAGACAAGTTTGTCGCTACTGCTGCTAGCTTCCCTAGTCAACATCAGTTCATTACCGGCAAAAAATATAATTACTAAATTAACTACTACCAGATAAAATTTACTCGATTATCAGATTAATTAGATAAATTATACCACCGTGAAGTCCAGAGTGAAAAACATTGGCTCTAGTTAATCTGGTAGCTAGTCAGGATTAATCTGTCAACTACTACCACTAATTAATCCGGAAATTAGTACTAATTAATCTGTCAATTACTAGTAATTAATACGGTAATTACTACGAAACTAATCTGGCAATTACCCCAGCCACCGCCCCCCTTGTCTTCACCTGGTCAATCTCCACTTCTTCCCACCTCCTATGCATGGCCGGCTTCACGACGATGCCCCAACTGAGATGACAAGGCACACAAGACCATGGAGAGGGAGAGACCAGAGACGCCGGTGGGAATGTGCTCCGCGCAGGTGTTCCTCCACCTCCATCAGGGCGTCGGCAGCCTCCTCCTCTCTCGAGTCTCCCGACAGCGTTCGTCCTCCTCCCAACGGTGGTTCTCGCGCGGCCGCCTCCCATGGCGGTGCTCTTCGGCCGCCTCCCCACGGTGGCGCTCGTAGGCGGGGCTTGTCGGCAGCCTCCCCGCGGCGGCGCTCGGCGGCTGTGCTTGGCGGCAGCCTCCCCGCGGCGGCGCTCGTCGACCGCCTCCCCGCGGCGGCGCTCGTCGACCGCCTCCCCGCGGCGGTCGCCGCCTCCCCACGGCGGCGCTCGTCGACCGCCTCCCCGCGGCGGCGCTCTGCGTCGGCCTTGCGTGCTGCTCTCGCCATGCGTGGTGGTGCGCGCATGTGTGGCCAGGAAAGCTCTAGGTGGGGAAGGGATAAGTGCGGCGTGGGTGTGCTTCCGTTCCTATAGGGGAGCGATGCGATTTTTCTAATCGTGAAACCGCCGCACGGGAGGGTAGTCAATGCGGCGCTTTTCTTTAGATTTTCCCTTGATTCATTACTTCCTTTTAATTCCCTTAGACGATTCTAAGACCAAAGGATATAGTATTTCTCGATCCAACACCCAAGGAATTTTCTTGTCTTCCTTTCACGATATTTCCGAGTCAGAGCACGTCTTTCTCTTTCTTATCTTGGAGAACATAAAAGCCCTTCACATCATTCTAGCTACCCTTTCACAATATAATGTTTCAAATCACTGGCTGCAAGAATCCAAGTTGCCGCTGTCGATCAACCGCTTCTTGGGAGGCTGGATCGCCTTCGCCGTCTTTATATTACGCGAAAGCGACCGAGTGATCTATTCGGTCCGGCCATGGAAATCTCTCCGAGACCTCGGTTTCAAGCTTTCATATCACACACACAATGACGGATTCTGCTGCATATCCGCCAGATTCCGCTAAATTTAGGAGTTCTGATAGCTGCTTGTGCATCGCGGCAGTACTGGTTTTTTGCTTATCCGCCCGCGCTGGCGTGGTCTCGTCTCTGTCTCGTGTCCTGCAGATGGTTGGTATGCTGTGTCTTGGTTCTACTCACTGCTCAGTCGTCATGATCGATATCGTAGATAGGGTTATCCAGGTTAAGCCGTGTTGTACTCAGCCTTTGTTGCCAATCTATATTGATGCAACCGCACACACACAGCTGCTTTTCTGTACCCTCTCAAAGTAGTTATCTTTTGGCAGTATTTGCTATAGCGACGATGTCATAGCAGAATTTGTCTACTACTCTCTCTTCGTTCCATATTTTGTCATGGTTTTAGTTTAGATTTAAACTAAAATTATGACAAAAGTTATGGAATGGATGAAATGACGCACTTCTCTTTTTTCATCGTGCTGCAACACATTTCTTGTTTTTCTTGCCCTTCTAAAACATTGATAAAAATTGAGGTGTTTTATGGTACCCTTGAATGAATAATATCCATCCAGTTTCGTTGATCCAAAGGAGTGAACGAGCCGATGTTCTGACCTGTCTCGGAGATACTTCCTGCTGCATATCATGAGCACAAATTTGACCAAAGAAATCATCAAGAGTTGTATCGGGGTTCGCGTTGACGGGAGGACACGAGAGAGTTGTAGGAGTCATCGAGTCCATTGCGGATATACCCCATGAGTTCACCTTCTTCCACTATCTTACCAGCAACTACGAGTTTGGAGGCAAACTCCTTCATCTTGGCAAAGAACTGGGTTGCGGTGAGATTGAGTTCCTTTGTGTTGTTGAGGGCGCCCCGGAGGTGTTGCACCTTGGGGAAAAACTCCGAGGAGAACATGTTCGTGACCAAACCATGTGCGAGAATTACCGGTGCGAGTTTAGGAACCCCACCACCATTTGAACCCAAGAAACATTGACATTGTATGCAGGGTTCACAATTTGGATCTTCTTCCTGTTTTCGTCTTACGCCTCCATTGTTTTCGCCGGGGCAGCGTTGGTGCCGTCAAGATGGACAACAACATGGGTGGCGCGCAGGGAACACAAGGGTCTTCCAAAAAAAGAAAGTTCCCATGCATCAGCTTGGTGGAGGGTGGGGATCCTAGGGCGGCGCCTAGGGTTGTCGATATCGACGAGGAGGAAGCCATGGCGGCGGGAGAAAGTGTGGCGCGGGTTTGGTTTTACATTTTTTTTGTGGATCAATTTCGGCGGCTAGGTCATGGAAGAGAGGGGCTCTAATACCATGTCGAAGTGGGCGAAAATGATACCCTCTTGGGCTCGCGGATCGTGTTTATATATGGCACGTAAAGCCCTACCGTGGTTGTACAAGAGGGTATACCATATAGGGTAGAGTACTACTCTATGCCTATCGGTATGGACATATGGTATATAGATGTTTTACAGAAAGGAGTACTTCTCAATAAAGCAAAAGAATCCAATTGCTGCCAACTTGTTCGCTCAATGTGGTAAAATTGAACTTTCACTTAACATATTTTTCCTCGAGTCAAACGTTCTGACCCTTTTGATTCATTACTATGTTTATTTCCACTCCTTTAGGATGACTCTACGGCTAAAGGATTTATTTCTCTATCCAAAACCCAAGGATTTTTCTTGTCTTCCTTATACGATTTTTCTTTATTTCCACTCCTTTAGATGACTGTACAGGTAAATGATTTATTTCTCTATCCAAGACCCAAGGATTTTTCTTGTTCCATATACCATTTTTCCGAATCGATAGCACGTCTTTCTCTTTCTTTTTCTTATCTTGAAAAACTTAAAGGACCTTCATATCATTCTAGTCTATTTTTTTACGAAAAAAATCACCGATCTATTAATAATCATCAACAACAATACAAAGAACACCAAAAGTAATAAAAGTTACAAAAAGATCTTTGGACCACCTAGCGAGGACTACGAGAACTGGAGTGAGCCGAAGGCGTGCCGCCGTCCTCGCCCCTCCATCACCATAGCCGGACAAAGCTTTTCGAAATAGAGCTTGTTTCTTTTTTCCTTTTTACAAATACAAGTAGAGCTTGTTGTAGTAGGCAGACGGTAAGTCGTTATGCTAAGCCCCTAAATGACCAACTTAGCAGAGCAGCAACCATCGCCAATGGTGGAATCGTACATCAGAAGAGCCAAACTTGTAACCACACCAATGAATACAAAGACAGGACAAATCCTAGGAGATTCGTCGGACACGCAACTTCACACGCCCTTCGCCAGTGCTAGACGCACCACCGGAGCGAGGATATGGCAGGGAGGACCATCGCCTCACCATCCCAAAGACACTAAAAAATAATCTAAACGAAGAGAGAAATCCTCTCGCTTGCGAGACGTCGTGGTCGGCCACACCTCCAAGGCCGCAAGCTAGGCCACCAAAGATGGAGCAGACAGCAGACAGACACCATCGATTGCGAGAGGACAAAACCCTAGGTGGTGTTTTTGCGAGAAAGATCTGAATCTATTCCATGAGTTCACAAGAAGTACGAAGCACCCCAAACATAATAGAAATTACATCGAGGTCCCTGGACCACATAACAACCACTATTGCTGACAGAGCAAGCCGCCGATGCGCCGCTATTGCCGGTCCCTTACCGGAGCCATCCTGGCAATGTTGATAACAGTCGGGAAGTCCTCGTGCGTCCCTAAGGACCAGCGCCCGCAGGCGAAGTCGCCGCCATTGAACTTTTGAATTGATCTGAATCTTCTAACACAAAACGTCTACCACACGTAGACTGGACAAGATCCATGATGTTGTGCAGACTAATGTAGTTGGGAAACCCCAAGAGAAAGGTATGATGAGCACAACATCATGTTTTTCTCAGAAATAAACCAATGTTTAATCGACCAGTAGGAGAAAAAAATCACTTCTGAAGATTGTTGCCGGCTGACTTTGGCAGGGCGCACTACCGGTGTCAGCAACACCGTGGAACCTACGCACAACACAACCAAACTACTTTGGTCCAACTTACAGTGAGGTTGTCAATCTCACTAGTTTTGCTAAAAACAAAGGATTAGACGTATAGTGTGAAAAGAGATGCTTGTTTGCAGTGAAATAAAGAGAACAATGCTTGCAGTAAGGAAACATAACATGAATTTGCAGTAGATGGTTTTATCAATGTAAAAGAAAGGACCGGGGTCCACAATTCACTAGAGGTGTCTCTCCATAAAGATAAATAATATGTTGGGTAAAAAAGTTACAGCTAGGCAATTGATAGAATAAAGACCATACATGACAAGATGGTTACTATGAGATTCATTTGGGCATTACAACAAGATTCATACCAATGTTTAATCGATCATAGGAGAAAAAAATCACTTCAAGATTGTTGCCGGCCGATTTCTTATAGTATTATCATCATGGTCAGCAACACTATGGAACTTACGCATAATGCAACCAAACTATTTCTGGTCCAATCATGATGCTGAGGTAAGGTTAACTTTACCAGTTTATAAAAACAAAGGGATTAGACGGAGCAGTGGTGGATGCTATTATGCTGAAACAGAGGCATGTCAGTGAATAACATATGGCAAGAGACTGGCGTGGAGATGGCTCTATCAATAAGCAGGGATAACCGGCCCGGTCTGTCAGAGGCTCATAAAGATGGCAGCATATGTTAAAAAGCAACAGGTAAGCCTGATAAGAATGAAGACCGTAACATATGAGTCAACATGAGATCTATCAGGCATTACAAATGGATCACATCATGATTGAAAGCACAGAGCCCCTTCATGGGTTTGGTTTACTGAATCTGTAATTTAATGTTTGCACTGAGTTATATTTAGCAGTAGAGTTGTCCAGGTGCGTTATTCTCGTCCAGGCTTAATAGTCATGTCAGGTAAATATGAAGAAATTGATGAAAGGATATCATGCCAAGTATGTCTGGAAGATGAATAGCATTAAAGTGAGTCTCGTTACTTCAAGACATCAAT
>NC_061508.1:305071251-305110127 GCF_022539505.1 Lolium rigidum
CTTCGAGGGAAGTATTACCCAATTTATTGATTCGACACAAGGGGAGACAAAGAATACTTGTAAGCCTTAACAGACGGAGTTGTCAATTCAGCTGCACACTGGAAACGAGACTTGCTCGCAAGAGTTTATCGGTAGTAACAGTTTTATGGCAGTGGAAATAGTGAAATAACAGACAACGACGAAATAAAGACAGACAGTAGTGATTATAGTAAACGAGCAGGATTAAAATAATGTAGGCACGGGGACGGATTTAACGGGCGTTGCATGGATGAGAGAAACTCATGTAACAATCAAAGCATGGGCATTTGCGAGATAATAATAAAACGGTATCCAAGTACTAATCAATCAATAGGCATGTGTTCCATATATAGTCGTACGTGCTCGCAATGAGAAACTTGCACAACATCTTTTGTCCTACCAGCCGGTGGCGGCCAGGGCCTCTAGGGAAACTCTCGGATATTAAGGTACTCCTTTTAATAGAGTACCGGAGCAAAGCATTAACACTCCGTGAACACATGTGATCCTCACATCACTACCATCCCCTCCGGTTGTCCCGATTCTTGTCACTTCGGGGCCATTGGTTCCGGACAGCGACATGTGTATACAACTTGCGGGTAAGATCATAAACAACGAATATCTTCATGAATCAATAACATGTTCAGATCTGAGATCATGGCACTCGGGCCCTAGTGACAAGCATTAAGCATAACAAGTTGCAACAATATCATAAAAGTGACATCTACGGATACTAGGCACTATGCCCTAACAATCTTATGACTATTACATGACCAATCTCATCCAATCCCTACCATCCCCTTCAGCCTACGAGCGGGGAATTACTCACACATGGATGGGGGAAACATTGTCTGGTTGATGGAGAGGCGTTGGCGGTGATGGCGGTGAAGATCTCCTCCAATTCCCTGTCCCGGCGGAGTGCCAGAACGGAGACTTCTGGCTCCCGCGACGGAGTTTCGCGATGTGGCAGCTCTCTGGAGGGTTTCTGGCGATGTCGACTTCTCTCTGTGCGTTTTCGGGTCGAAACCAATAAGTAGTCCGAAGGGGGGCGTCGGAGGCCGGCCGAGGGGGCCACACCATAGGGCCGCGCGGGCCCCCCCCTGGGCCGCGCCGCCATATGGTGTGGGGCCCTCGGGCCTCCACCTCCTTTGCCCTTCTGGCTCAGTCAATATTTTGGTAAAATAGGGCCATCCGAAGAAATTCCGAGGATTTTCCCGAAAGTTGGATTTACGCACAAAAACGAGACACCAGAGCAGTTCTGCTGAAAACGGCGTTAGTCCGTGTTAGTTGTATCCAAAATACACAAATTAGAGGCAAAACAATAGCAAAAGTGTTCGGGAAAGTAGATACGTTTTGGACGTATCAGACATCAATATGATGAAGAATGAAGAATGAAGCGCAAGTTCAAGATGAGCCAACTCGAAGAGTTCATAAGCTTGAAGCTTGCCATGGAGAAATGAAGTGCAAGTTCAAGATGAGCCATCTCAAAGAGATCCTTTGCTTGAGTCTTGCCATCCATATGGTGGTCATGGTTATGTGAAGATGCGCCGAAGAAGAAGCTCTCCCATGGTGGATTATGGGGGAGCAATCCACAAGACTTCGTCAAGCAAACACAAGCAAGAAAGGTGTTCCATCTTGTTGAGCTCAAGATCATCGTCATCGAGCTCAAGTGGAATGCGCAAGTATAAGGTTTGCTCTTGATAGGGTTTCTTTCTCACCGGTCTCATAGTGTAGTTGGAGACCGGTTTATAGTTTAGTTGCCGTACTATCAAGAGGGCTCTCGAGTGAGTAACTCGATCGTATCGTTCGGAGAGAGCTCAAACCTTTGCATCCTTGCATCATCTTTCTTGGTTGTTATTTGGACCTTATCCATGTGATGTTTTAGAGCTTGTGCTTATTCTCATGACAAGCTCTAGTTCATCGAGAACGGATTTCGCATAGATCATTTGTTGCGTTTTCGAGTTTGGTTCATCATCTTTCTTGGTTTTATTTGGATCTTATCCATGTGATGTTTTAGAGCTTGTGCTTATTCTCATGACAAGCTCTAGTTCATTGAGAATGGTTTTTGCATGGGCAACTTGTTGCATTTTCAAGATTGGAGGTTTTACTGGTATGTCTTTTTTAGATAGGTCAAACCTTTCATCATTTGTTTCTATCCTCCCTTGTTGGACTATGATGGTTTCCTGCATGATCTTGTAGAGCTTGTTCCTAGCTTTAAAACAAGCCCAAGATCATCAAAATCCCGGATGCTAAAGTTATGCCCGTTTTAGTTTTGGTGTTTCTGCAGTTTTCTGGGGGGGGGGGGCGGATAATCCGGCCCGAATGCCAAAACATGGACACTATCTGGCCAAATATCCGGCCCAAGCCAGGGGCGATTTTCGGGGGGCGGATTATCCGGCCCGGGGGCGGATTTTCCGGCCTGGGAGGTCCCAAACGGTCATATTTCGTTGGGAGGGGGCATATAAGACCCCCTTCTTCCTCCTTGGGCTGGTTGGTTCACTCTCTCTCTCCCCTCCATTGTTGTCCTTCAAAGCTTGCCCTAGTTCTTGATTCCTCCCATGATTCTTGCATATTCTTGAGGGAAAAGAGAGAGGAGATCTAGATCTACATCTTCACCAATCAAATCTCTCTCTTTGTGAGGGGAACCCACTAGATCTTGATCTTGGAGGATTTTGTGTTCTCCTCTTTGTTCTTCCTCTCTTATTCCCCCAATAGCTTTTGTAGCTTTGTTGGAATTTGAGAGAGAAGGATTTGAGCATCTTTGTGGTGTTCTTGCCATTGCATTTGGTGCATCGGTTTGAGTTCTCCACGGTGATTCGTGGTGGTGAAAGCAAGAAGGTTATTACTCTTGGGTTCTTGGAACCCTAGACGGATTCTAGACCTTTTTGGTGATTTGTTGGGAGCCTCCAATTAAGTTGTGGATGTGTGCCCCAACCTTTGTGTAAGGCCCGGTTTCCGCCTCGAAGGAAATCCCTTAGTGGAACCGTGACCTAGGCCTTTGTGGCGAGGGTCACCGGGGATTTAGGTGAGGCGCCTTCGTGGCGTTCGGTGTGTGGTGTGAGTACCGCATCTTGGGGTGAGGCCTTTGTGGCGTTGGTGTGCATCGAGCAACCACACCTCAAGGTGAGCCTCTTGTGGCGTTCGGGAGCACTAAGCAACCGCACCTCTCCACCGGAGATTAGCACTCGCAAGAGTGTGAACTCCGGGATAAATCATCGTCTCCCGCGTGCCTCGGTTATCTCTATACCCGAGCTCTTTACTTACGCATTTTACCTTGTGATAGCCATCGTGCTTGAAGTTATATATATCTTGCTATCACATACTTGCTTGTATTGCTTAGCATAAGTTGTTGGTGCACATAGGTGAACTCTTTCTTAGAATAAGTTGTTGGTGCACATAGGTGAACCATAGTATATAGGCTTTGGGCTTGACAAAGTAAACGCTAGTTTTATTCCGCATTTGTTAAGCCCATCTCGTAAAAGTTTTAAATCGCCTATTCACCCCCCCTCTAGGCGACATCCGTGTCCTTTCAGTAATCCAACTACATCTATGACTAATAATCCACCCTCAGGATATCATCCGAACAACTTTGGGTATTAAGTTGCAAGCAACAGATTATTACATTAAGTAAAGTGTGTAAAGTAAACAATAAAATTATCCTTGGATAAAGCATTGTTGTTTTCTCCCTGATAGCAACAACACATCTACAACCTTAGTAGTTATTGTCACTCTCCCAGATTTCTAGAGACATGAACCCACTATCGATCATAAATACTCCCTCATGGAGTCACAAGCACATACTTGGCCAGAGCATCTACTAGCAACAGAGAGCGTGCAAGATCACGAATACCATATAAAATAGATATATAATCAACTCAATCATAGTATTTAATATTCATCAGATCCCAACAAACACAACATGTATCATTCCATAAAGATGATCTTGATCATGTTAGGCAGCTCATAAGATCTAAACATGAAGCATAAGGAGGAGAAGACAACCATCTAGCTACTGTTATGGATCCGTAGTCCAAAGATGAACTACTCACGCGTCACTTCGGAAGCGGGCATGGTGATGAAGAGGCCTTCGGTGATAATCTCCCTCTCCGGCAGGGTGCCGGGAAGAGCTTCAGAACCCTCCCGAACTAGGGTCGACGATGGCGGCGGCTACGAAACTTTTCGTGGATGGAGACTTGAGTATTTAGGTTTTTCCCAAGGATGTCAATTTATAGGCGAAAGGGCGAAGTTGGTGGGCATCCGGGGGGCCCACACCATGCCTAGGCGCGGCCAGGGGGTCCGCGCCTAGGGGTGGTGTGGCCGCCTCCCGGCTCTTCTCCGTATCCCCTTTGGACTCCGTCTTCGTGACATCAAAATAGGAACTTCGGCTTTTGTTTTGTCCAATTCCGAGAATATTTCCAGAGCAACTTTTCTGAAATACAAAAACAGCAGAAAACTGGAACTGGCACTATGGCATCTTGTTAATAGGTTAATTCCAGAAAATACATAAAAATGCCATGAAGTGTAAACAAAATATATAGAAATTGGTCTAAAGAAGAATGGAGCATCAAAAATTATAAATACGTTTGCAACGTATCAACCCACCACTCC
Organism: Lolium rigidum; assembly: GCF_022539505.1. NCBI lineage: Eukaryota > Viridiplantae > Streptophyta > Magnoliopsida > Poales > Poaceae > Lolium > Lolium rigidum. The sequence continues at coordinate 305,075,875 of NC_061508.1, forward strand.
ATGGAAGCGGCCACCAAATGATCCCCGCCCTCCTCAACGCCACCAGCAAGATCGCTGCCGGCGAGGTGGACGAGGAGACGGGAAATACTTTATTCTTGCATGTCCCGCACAACGTTGCCATAACCACCATAGCGACAATGCCGATTGACCAACCTATAACTTTAGGGACCTTCTAGAGCGCCGAGCGCAAGTTCGAGGTCCCCACCCCTCCCACCGCCGGAGCGGCTAGCAGAGGAGGCGGGGACCCGTCGATTCCCGAGCATAGACGGCGAGGACGAGGCAGATGGGTGGCAGCTTAGATGGGTTTTACCCCATGGCCTCACATGACATTATTCAATGACGTGCAAACAATTGCGGTGCTTAGCCTTTCACAATAACAAACAATTGCCGTGCTTCAAATCACAGGTTGCAAGAATCCAAGCTGCTGCTGTCGATTGATCGTTTCTTGGGAGGTTTGATCACCTTGGTGGCGACCCGGACGAATGGAACCTGGGTGCGCGCGCACCCGTTTACGAAAAGTTCAAAAAATGTTATTTAAAAAATTTCAAAAAAATGTGAAGTAAAATTTTGCATGTACATATTATATTGATACTTACTCGTGTAAGTTTTCACGAAAAAATACCATTGTGTGTGGCCTGCATAAAAATGACAAAATGTCCAAATGAGAATAGTGAACAGGACTTTGTACTATTCACAGGAATAGGAATTTGCATTTTGTCATTTTTGTGTAGGTCACATACAATGGTATTTTTCCGTGAAAACACACACGAGTAAGTATCAACATAGTATATACATGCAAAATTTTACTTCACATTTTTTTGAAACTTTTAAATAGCATTATTTTGAACTTTTCGTAAACGGGTGCGCACGTACCCAGGTTCCATTCACCATTTCCGACCTTGGTGGTCTCTATATTACACGAAAGCGACCGAGTGATCTATTCGGTCCTGCCATGAAAATCTCTTCGACACTCGGTTTCAAGCTATCATATCACACGCACACCAGATATATGGCGGCTTCAGCCGGAAAGTGCTTTTGGCTCTCGAGCTCTAGTGGTCTCGTTATATAAAAAGATATTTTTGTAAGTTATCAAAAAATCTGAAAATAATTCCGGAAATTTTCAGTAATGCATCTCACAATCCTGCAAAATCTCAACCCAAAATTCTTTTTATTTTGGATTGGATAAAAAAGACGAAATCTGATACGTTTTAGAGATTTAAAAATGTACTACTCATATACACACTTTTGTCATTTTGGTGTAGCTCAAAATATAAAGTATTTGAAGTTCATTTTTTGCATGCTAAAATTAGGAGATCTGATAGCTGCCCTTGTAAGTTTTTTGCTTATCCGCCCGCGGTGGCGTGGCCTCGTCTCTGTCGTATCCTACAGGTGGTTGGTATGTTGTGTCATGGTTCTACTCACTGCTTGGTCAATATGATCAACATCCTAACTAGGGTTATCCAGACCAAGTCATGTTGTACTCAAACCTTTGTTGCCTATCCCTCTTTTTTTTTTTTTGACAATCAATACCACATATATTCATAGTAATAAATAGTACATGGTAGAGATACATGAACTGACTCCAACGATTACAAAATAAAGTCTAAAAGATAGTAACAAATCTTCGAGGTCTTCAATTTCTTTCTTCTTCCGAACACAATCTTGTACTCTTGTGAAGGCAGCCAAAGATACATAACGAACCATAGACCTGTAGATACCGACGAAAGTTCTCCCATAATTTTTTGAGCCGCAATGCCAAGACTGCGTGCACGCACGCAACCATTAAAGCAGTCATACAACATCGGCAAGAGTACCAACACCAGTATATCAGGGAATAATAACCAACTAGCTTTGTCGTCGTCGATGGAGAGCCGAGAGTACGAATCACCATTGTCGAGGACGTAGCAGCCGGGACAAAAACTGCGAGGATAATCCTCCTCGCGGCAACAACGACAAAAGATCCAAAATCGATCTGGCGAAGCAAGATCCGAAGACCCATACCTAGAAAATTGTGATTGTTCAACACCACCATTGACGCCGGGAAGAAGATCTCGTCGCCGAACGAAAGGCCAAAGATCACTTATTGCATACGATGCCATCTCCATTGAGGGGAAACCAACAAGAAGGCGGCTACCAAAATCCTAACATAATCTAATGAAAACAATACTTTTATTCAAAACTCCACGCATAGATCGGGTTCCCCACTCCTCCTGACGCCGGCGAAGCCGACCGGAGGAGGGGGAACCAATCTATGGAGGAGGATGAACTGGAGGCGGCTAGGGTTAGGGCAGCGGCTGAGAGGAGAGACCACGGCAGATGAAAACGTGCGCCTGTTGAGTGTTTGTTGCCTATCCCTCTTGATGCAACGGCACACACAAAGCTGATTTTTTGTACCCTCTTGAAGTAGTTATGGTTTGACAATGGCTAGAGTAGCGACGCAGTCGCAGCAAATGTCCACACATAGATTTGTGTAATCCTTTCCTTTTTTCGTTTGCGCTACACTGCACTCGCTATTTTTTCTTTGCGGATTTCCACATTTTATCCTATTGTTACATGTTTGTGACCACCCTTCTAGTGGAAATTTGTGTAGATTACCCCTTTAAGAAGCATCCAACCCTCGTTTTCTGATGCGCGTTCATTGAGCAAGGTGTAGGTGATGATTGGGGTTCAAAAGTATTAAGACGGCGGCATGGAACGAAGCATATGGATAAAATATGGAATGAAACATATGGATAAAATAAGGTTGGACATAATCATCAATGACGCCGAACGATAATTACACATTTTTGTGTGCCACACCGACGTATCACATTTTCCCTATATAGCAATAACAAGCAAAATGCTAAAACTAGGTTAAACCATGTTCAATGTTCATTCTAAATAGGATATTTTGGTAAAAGTTCCACTAAATGGACGTAATATGTGTCACCTTTTTCCGGCAAAGTGTATATATTCGCGAAGATATCAATTACACCAACAACATAGTTCCCTAATGGCAATATAGATGCACACAACCAAAAAAAAATATAGAAAAGAAAAGTACCACTACATTGATCTATTCCTTATAGTGGCCGACCAAACACCATCAATTCATCTTCTCCAAAAGTGACTCTTTCGAGAAGGGAACCGTTCACAACTGCCACCGTCGCCCTTATCATAGATCATAGTTTTCACCCTGGAGAATGTCCGCGCTCTGAAAACAATGAATTCAACAAGGCCATTGTCAGACACAACCAATTAAGACCAGACCTTGAATTTTCACCCTGAAAATTTAGATTCTGAATTTCTCCTATGTTGTCGCCCCCGCTTGACGATGTCGCTGATCCAACTCACGAATAAAGCCAATCCCTCATCGCCACAAGGACTCGAACTCTTCCATGTCATTCTCCGCGATTGACTTCACCATGGAATTAAAGACATGTCCCACGATGGCAACATATTGCAGAGCTTTTCATCGCTCCCTCTAAAACTAAATGGTTAGAAAAAAACATAGTTGCGCAAGATCGTGTCCCATCGGATCTGGTAATCTCCAAGCATAAGGCACAATGGGAAGTTTGCCGGCTTAGCCTTCCGAAACTCGACACTCCGGCCAGATCAATGAAGACATGCATCAAGCACAACCCCATATTGTGATCTCCTTCTTATTCGCAAGACCCGCATGCCCAATCGCCGCCGGTCATCTCCTTGCAAGATGAGCCAACGAGAAGGTGGCCTCAGGCCCAGATTGGGGCCCTCGAGCCCAGATCAGAGCCATGGAGCCTAGATCGTCCTTCATGCCTTCTGAAGGCTGCACCGCCGGCGCACCACCCTCTTCATGTCGTCGCCCTGCTGGAGAAACTCTGGCGTCGACCGATCCGGCCGCATCACCCTGCACCCCTAGCCAACGCCATGTGCTGCCCTGCGCCTTGTAGCCGCCGCCGCCGACAGCAGCAACGGCATACAGAGGGAAGAGATTGGAGGGGGGCTAGTACGGTGGGAGGGAGGAACCGCTCGGGAGGGGAGCGGCTCAGGAGGGCAGTTCACAAATGCATAACTATATAAGGTAAAAGGTAGAATTCACTCTTTTTGAATCAGATTTTAGTTGCAGAATGTCCAGAGTAAAAATTGCACGATCACCTGTATTATGCTAAGTGTTTTGGTTAACCACGTGGAGTGTTGCATTTTCAGACGGGCGTCAAAGAAATGGTCAGGTACTCAGGTGGCGTACGACCATGCATGTCCATTAATTCATACACAGCCGCATCGTCTTTACCGTTGAACTTTTCTGTCGTGGAATAACTTTGTTCATATCAATATCAACTCAAGGCTTTTCCTGCGTATATAAGCCGGCCGTAAGACCAACTTTGTCAAGACCCACGAATTAATCAGGACGGCAAATTTGTTCAACGGCTCACGAATTAGCTCCGGTCTCATGCTAACTTTGAAGCGAAAGAGTCAGAGAAAGCTGGCCTTTGATCGATGGAAAGCTAATCAGCTGGAAATGTCAACACGGTTGCAGCCAAGGCACGCCACCGCAAGTGTCACGTGGACACTGGAAAACCTGAAAGGCAGCAAAGGGAATCGGAACACCCACACTTGCTGGCCAAATCCTAAGAGCGATTTGATCGATCTGGACTTTGATTGCCAAGTTGGAGAGGGGAGAGGTGGTACTACTAATCAAGCTTGAAGGGGAAGAGCGATTTGATCTGGACTTTGAATGCCAAGTTGGAGAGAGGTGGTGCTAATTAAGCTTGAAGGGGAAGCTAGGAGTAACAGTCTGACCAATTCTTGAAAGATCAGCAATCTAGCTATTGGAGAATGGGCAAATCAAATGTTTTATTACTACCTACTTAGCATCTATATCCGGTAAGATTTCGCAATCGTTTCCACACAAAAAATGCATTTACTTGGTGGAAATGTAAATATGATCCTAGGTACACATGGCCTCAAAATTTCAGAGTGAGCAATTCTTGATTCAACCGGTCCAAAATAAATAAGCTTGAAGGGGAAGCTCAGAGTAAAAAATCTGACCAATTCTTGAAAGGTCAGCAATCCAGCCATATGAGAACAAATTAACTGTTTCACTAGGACATACTCCCTCCATTTCATATTAGTGGTCGCAAATTTTAATGTATCTAGACATATTTTGTGTACATATACATTCAAATCTACGACAAGTAATATAGAACATAGTGGGTACTACATACGTTTCTAAATATAAGGTGATTTGGTAGTTTAATTTAAGCTCCCAACATGTCTTATATTTTACTATGAACGAAGGGAGTATCCATCCAATCAACTTGGGAAAACGTGTAAAAGTAATAAGAAATAAATATGTGTTTTAATGCACACTTTATAGATCATATAAAAATCTCATAATAAGTTTTACAAAATCTTATGCAAAATCACAAATATTGAGTAAAAGCTTACCATGCAAGTTTTTCGAAAAAAATACGACCATTTGCTAAGGTTTTTAAAGATGCCATTACTGTTTCTTTTTAACTATTTAATTATATTAGACACGTGTAGAATTATCTAAAAGGTACATTCATCACAGATAAACTCATAAGAATATGCAAATTATGTACTATACAAATTTCAATTAAAGATGTATTTACGTTTCAACAAACTTGCATATGCGCAGAACTTCCGAATGCTGGAACTATAACAATTGTTGTGATCACAAATGTATGCAATTTAGATTTGGCGGAGTTTAACAAACTTGGCCATCGACACAGATAATTGCACCAACATTATAACATGGAAGATATGAAATGTATTTATTTTTGGTGCATATGGTACTACCACCTGGTAAAATATTTAAAATGTTTTTTTAACCCGAACAAAAATTTCGTGCGAGCACACCAAGTATTGCGGAAAACCGACATTTCCGTGTCATGTAGGAAAAAAAATGAAAGAAATGTGTCATGAAAAGCTTTTTTAAGCTCCAGATTTTGTCCACACGGCACAGTAGAATATCTGATTCCGTGAAACGACTTTGCGAGCACGTAGAATGTCGAGATGCACGGACGACAATTCTGGTCGATTTGTTTTGGTATTTTGGAATTTGTTTAGAAATTATTTTAAAAACCAGGATCATAAGCTCATTAACATTATTACATCTAACGCAGTGGGAGATATACTTTGTAGCGTCAAATTATTTTGTATTAGAAGCAACAAAATTTCCATGAAAGCAGGGATGGCCAAAGTTTAACCCTGTAAACCGTTTTAATGTCAAAACAACATACATTTGTCATCACAAGCAACATACATGTCGTGCTTGGCGAGACGAAGATATGACGGAAAATAAGAATAACAGCTCCAAAAAGGAAGCATTATAAAAGCCACCTAAAACCAGGGAAGGCAACACTAAACTCCATGGAAAAGCACCAGGTTATGAATTTGAGCTACTCCCTACACCGAAAACGGGCAGGTTTCCGTGTAACAAAACGGGGTACAAGTGGACAAAAAGCGGCACCAACTGCCCCGGCCACCCGGGAGCACAACCTCCCAACCCAGCCCCAGCTAGGACGCACCAAACAACCTACCCGCGCACGCGCCACGTCACGTCATCCAACTAACCCCACCTGTCATCCTGCGCATTTACCACCGCCACCTCGCCCTGTCCCGTCCCCGCCTTCCGAATTTTCCACGCACGGCCGACCGTACGCGGCGCCAGTTCTCCCTGACGCGTGGGACCGGACCCCACATGGGCCCGCTGTCAGAAAGCCGTCGCACTTCAATTTCTCTTTCCGGTACATCAACAGGTGCGGAACGAGATCTCACTTTCTGGCTCGCGCTCGCGGTTGTTTTACGTTCCAACCCCTGGGGAGGAGGTAGATTGACAGTCGCCTCCCTGGCCTGACTGTTACCCTCGGGGGAGGGAGGAGAGAGAAAGAAAGAGGACGCCATTTTCATTTTCTCTCTCCCCTTCCTTCGTCCTCCTTCCCCCATTTCGCCTTCGCGCACGAAGGCGACGACTCGCCTCCCCACCTTCTCGGCCGCCCGCCGCGCGCGCCGCTAGGACCCGAGCCGGGGCCTCCGGGCTAGCACACCGAAACCCTAACCCTAGAAATCCGGGCGGTCCTCCGCCTCCGGCAGGCCAGAGGAGGCGGGGGGCGCGCCACCACCACCACCACCACCATGGGGCAGTGCTACGGCAAGGGCGCCTCCTCCCGCGCCGCGGAGGACGACTTCGGAGTCCTCGCCGACAGGCACTCCCCGCCGCCCGCCAACGGCGTCGCGCCCACCCCACCTCCCCACCACCCCGCCCCCGCCACCGCGCCCTCCGGGACCACCACCCCGCGCCGCCGCAAGTCCGGATCGACCACGCCGGTGCACCAGACGCCCGGAGGCGGGGGCGGGGGCGCGGCCTGGCCCAGCCCGTACCCGGCGGGCGGGGCGAGCCCGCTGCCGGCGGGGGTCTCGCCCTCGCCCGCCCGCTCCACGCCGCGCCGCTTCTTCAAGCGCCCCTTCCCGCCGCCCTCCCCCGCCAAGCACATCAAGGCCACGCTCGCCAAGCGCCTCGGCGGCGGGGGCAAGCCCAAGGAGGGGACCATTCCGGAGGAGGGGCCCGGAGCTGCTACCGGAGCAGCTGTTGCGGATGGGGCCGCCGAGGCGGAGAGGCCGCTCGACAAGACGTTTGGCTTCGGGAAGAACTTCGGGGCGAAATACGAGCTCGGGAAGGAGGTGGGGAGGGGCCATTTCGGGCACACTTGCTCCGCCGTTGTCAAGAAGGGCGAGTTCAAGGGGCAGACCGTCGCCGTCAAGATCATCTCTAAAGCTAAGGTGAGCGGTGCTGCTACTCTTTAACTTTTAGGGAGTTTATTAATTGATTTTCAAATGTCAGCTGTTTGTGTAGCCATAAGTAACCGCCATGCATTTCGCGCCATTGCGTCGCTAGGGACGGAATTACTATGTGCTAGTTGATGATGATCTACATCATCTAGATTGAACCATACCCAAAAAGTACTGTGGTGATCCACTAGTTTTACTTTCCAATTTTCAGGATCGCTCTTGGATGTTTCATTAAATGTTCGCGCAAGTTTAATATTCCCACATAGGTAGTTAGATTGGGGAGGGACAGTAAAGATTGAACAAGGGAAATTTAATATTCTGCCGTCACATGGTTTATTCTTAATAGCAATCTTCTTCCCACATAGATAGTTAGATTGGGAGGGAATGCATGGTTCAAGATTAGCTGTCTCTGAGTGGTTTCTCGTGGTATGAATTGAGGATTTTGATGGTTCAAGGCAGGTTTTGAGTTTTTGCTACAATTAGTTCCAATCTTGATTGGATGTTAATGTGAATGCAGGTAAAACCTTTCTGCTTTATGCTAGTACAGTGGTTTGAGTTCTTGGTGGCCTACCCAATTCTCAAACCACTGTAGGTTATAATGATAAATGATATTCTAACCAATCTGCAGTACATGTCCTAAGCTACCTTCTCACGTCCGCTTTTTTGTTTAGTAATTAAGGCCTGTAGATTTTGTGGTGACGGAAAGCTGAAATTATTGTACTAGTCCCAGTAGTCAATCGTCTGAAGAACACAAGTGCTATAGTTCAACCCTGTCTGCAATGTTAGTTTTGGTTGCGGTGTAGGAGATATCAGTCGCCATTTGGCAGTTGCAACCTGCAGGGTATCTATCTGTCGAAGAGGTTTGAACTGAAGAAAGATCCAAGGAGGCTATGTGTCTAAACTTAATTAGTGGAAGAGACACCGGAGAGTGGCATTGCTTTTAATTGAGCACTATTATCACAAAGAATGATCTACATTGTTCATTAAGTCGCATTAATTGCCGGGTACACATAGAGCAGATGCTGCAATGTTCGCAATTATCATGCTCAGATCCCGGATTGGACCAATCTGTAGAAAATAACAGATGATTAAGTGGTTAACATAGCTTCTTAGGATGTCAGAGATGTCAATAGCTGATTGTTCGGTGGTTTGTATTGGCTTGCTCGTTGAATCAGAATGTACTGCTGTGCATTGGTTGGTTGCTTTGCTTTTGGGCTTCCGGTGATGCATTTCAAATTTAAAGAAAAACACAGGTTATTTGAGACATTCTGTATGGTCATGGTACAAACATTATGTTTCTTAAACATAGTCTTGCTGGCAGACCGTTTGTACTCCAAATAGCACCTTGTTACCTAACTTAACATGATTTTTTAGCGGGTCCAGGGGTATTAGTGGAGGTTGCTACAATTAATCATGTCATTAATTTGGACAATCCATATGTAACGGAGATCTAGCTTACTAAAAAAATGCTCCTCTCAAGCCACTTGGGGTGTTCACCAACGATTTCCATCTAACCGTGTAAACCACCGTATTATAATTTTTGTACTAGCGTCCCTTGTCCAATCAATAGCAACGAAATAAATAGTGCGCCTGGGCTGCCGGTTCTGGCCGGGTTGAACTCAACCCGTAGTTGAACACTCCTGCCTTTTATTAACCACATCAGTCTCCGAAGTCTTAAAGGACATCACAATTCACAACACATCATTTGTTCCTAGGCAACTTTACTTTGTGCAGATCAATATTCTTTGTAATTTATATGGTTAATGAAGTGAGCCCTGTTGCTCCAGCTCCAGCTGCTGATCCTTGCTTAATACATTTCTAGAAAATTATTGCAAATGTCTTGTGAGAAACTACAAATGCTATTTTGCAGCCAAATACTTTAATTGTACTCTCATTCGAAGAAAGTAAAGGCTGAGGCCAGTAAGTAGCATAATTTGGGCACTTCCCTCTCTATAATGATGCAACTAGGCTTTCCAGAATGCCACCTGTAAATCTAGTACCGTGACTAGCTCTTCTGGAAAATAGTCCTGTATATTTTTAATAGTAAGTGCAAGACATTTATGCAACTGAATTATTATTTTATGGGACAACATTGCTCATTTGGATATGCATTGTGATTTTTCTGTCTTAATTTATGGCTATGCAGATTACTTAAACTTGCAGCTTTCCATGGATGAATTGAATAGCGCTACTTCTTAGTAACTACTTTAAGCAATTTACTCTTGTGTTTCACAGATGACAACAGCCATATCCATTGAAGATGTTCGTCGGGAAGTGAAGATTTTGAAAGCACTATCAGGGCACAACAATCTAGTCAAATTCTATGATTCCTGTGAGGATGCCCTTAATGTCTACATTGTCATGGAGTATGTTTTTATGAACTTTTTTTTGTACCATTTTAACCGCTTATAACTTGGTCTTCTGTTAAGATACATATGATTTCAGAGTCCTTGTGACATGCCTGAAAATACCTTTTTAAGACTTACTTAATGTTTTCATATTTTATACTCCTCCATGTTCTTTTTATAAGGTGTATCATTTTTTTCAAAAGTCAAATTTTCTTTAACCTAGTTTATAGAAAATTATCACGATCTACAATACTAAATAAATAAAATTTGAAAAGTATATTTCACGATGAATCTAATTATACTGATTTGATATTATAGATGTTTGATATTTTTTCTAGAAACTTAGTCAGGGAACCTAAGTTTGACTTTAAAAAAAATGAACACACCTTATAAGGAGTGTTTTGAATGTATGTTTTGGTGTGTCTGCCATCATATATAAACATTTTATCACATCTTTTATAATGTGCGTCAGGCAGCATTTTCTCATGTTGTTTCCCTTTAACAGATTGTGTGAGGGTGGAGAGTTGCTAGACAGAATATTAGCCAGGTACTTTCTATAATTTCTCGATCCCTTGTAGCAAACTAGCTGTATCTCTTGAAAATGCTTACTGAGGATGCATACTTGAACTATTGAAGAGGTGGGAGGTACACAGAAGAAGATGCTAAAGCGATTGTTGTACAGATTTTGAGCGTAGTGGCCTTCTGTCATCTTCAGGGAGTAGTGCATCGTGATCTGAAGCCAGAGGTATCGAAGTAAATCTATTTTCTGTGTAGTTTATGGACGTATGCAATCACATTGGTGTTTCACCAAGTTCAATCTTCTTCTGCCATCTTCTTCTTTCTTATAAGGGACATTTATTATGTATGTAGTCTTCAAGTCCGGTAAAATACTAGACCACATTACTGACATAGCTATTTTCATTTGGACAGAATTTCCTTTTCACAACAAGAGATGAAAATGCTCCTATGAAGTTGATTGATTTTGGTCTCTCTGATTTCATTAGACCAGGTAATAGTTTGTTCCTCCTCTTTGTGAGCTCTAACATGTGGTACACCTTTATTAGTTACTGTTGATCTGTCTTCCTGTTGACAATGGATCATCATGCGATCTAACATTAATACTAACATTCCCTAAGTTCTCTTTGTTTCCTGTTAAATGGATATCTTTCTTACCTGCTTATTATTAAAAGAAAGAGCACCTGATATAACTTACCAAAGAAATATTGGATGTAGTTTATCGTGCTAATTTGACCATTTTGCTTCATTGATTTGACATGTCTACCATTACCATGGTAAACATATGTACATCTCTTACTATATTTGAAACTATGACCTGGTGCCTTGATGAAGCCAGGATTCCCATCCATTCACACATAACAACTAACCTATCATATAGTATATGAAGTGATCTTCCATTCTTGAATGACTGAAGGTACTCCGTTGATAAGTTCACTATACCAATAACCCTGTCATATACCAACTAACCTGTCTAGTATATGAAGCGATCTTCCATTCACACATACCAACTAACCTGTCATATAGTATATGAAGCGATCTTCCATTCACACATACCAACTACCCTGTCATATAGTATATGAATCGATCTTCCATTCTTGAATGACTGAAGCTACTCCGTTGATAAGTTCACTGTACCAATAACCCTGTGATCTACCAACTAACTTGTCATGTAGTATATGAAGCGATCTTCCATTCACACATACCAACTAACTTGCCATATAGTATATGAAGCGATCTTCCATTCTTGAATGACTGAAGCTACTCCGTTGAAAAGTTCACTATACCAATAGCCCTTACTGTTCAGGTTTACCAATCAAGGTTAAATCATATCCTTGTAGAATGGTTTAAGAAAAACCTGTATTCACCACATTGCAGTCCAGCTGCATAGGATCTACCCAGGTACTAGGTTCAGATGAACTCCATGAACTGACACACTATTTGGTAAAACCAAATTTTCTTCTCCATTAGCGACGCTGTAGAACTTTTCATGTTCCCATTAGATTTGCCTGATTTCTATGTAGCAGTCAGACATCATAAGATAATATGCTAAGACAAAGGCCATAGTGATTCGATGCCAAGATGGTCTCATAAATCATCTGTTTATTAATGCCAATGTTGAAAATTCAATATAACTAAGACACAGCGAAACATAGTGAAGAAAGAGATTCATGACATAACAAAATTGAATTTTGTCATATGCTACAGCTTGATCATTGCATGACATGACAATAAAATGAAAAATAGTCTGTACCTAAAAAATTAACACACAGTGCATGGTTTTGAGCTACGTGAAGGCATTGCTTGTTGGTTATATTGTAATCTTTACCTCCAGTCTGCATCATATAATTCACTCAATGCTTATAGTTTGGAATCCCTGTTGGCCTGTCAGCAGTGACTGCATCCATATCTGACAGTTAGTCTTGGCATGTTTCCTTGATGGTTGGTCTTCATATTTCATTAGCTTACCAGAAACTATTTCTTATGCTATATAATGCAGATGAAAGACTTAATGATATTGTTGGAAGTGCATATTACGTTGCCCCAGAGGTTCTACACAGATCATACAGTATGGAAGCAGACATTTGGAGTATAGGTGTCATAACGTATATTTTGCTCTGTGGTAGTCGGCCATTTTGGGCACGGACGGAATCAGGAATCTTCCGATCTGTATTGAGAGCTGATCCCAACCTTGATGATTCTCCATGGCCATCAGTGTCAGCTGAAGCTAAGGATTTTGTGAAAAGATTTCTGAACAAGGATTACCGCAAAAGAATGACTGCTGTCCAAGCATTGAGTAAGTTGTCAGAAATGCTTAATAAGTATTCTCGTGTGATGTAGTGGTACTCAGTTTTGTATTTCTTTTGTGAAACATTTTTTTGTAGAACTTATTTATGTGAAAATTAATATGCATCGTATATGAGAGTGTGAGACCATAATACGAAGAATTTTGTTTTCTCTGCAGCCCACCCTTGGTTGCGGGATGATCAAAGGCAGATTCCGCTGGACATTCTTATCTACAGATTAATTAAGCAATACCTTCGTGCCACACCTCTTAAACGCTTAGCGCTAAAGGTATACTATTGATTCCCATGACATTATCTCCATTTGTGACTGTTATTTCAATGTTTCATCGATACAACTGATAGTGATACTTTATTAATAAATGTGTATGCGTGGGGTGAACAATGTTTGTACAAGGGGGTCCTACTCATGCATGTCAGTGTGGCAGCGGGAACCTCGTTCCTTTGTTGATCTTAGTTAGCTAAGCTCTTTGCCAATACAATGAATTTTATCTTTTATTTCATGATCTCATGCTTTTGTTCATATGGGGTATGTCATGCTCCTTTATTTGTCATGGTATTGCTTAGAAACTGTTTGAATCTTTGCCATGGAACTCTATGAATTTGTACCAGCAAGTTGTTGTGTAACTTGTGCTATAAGCTGAACTTTTTTCTCTTATTGACAATCTAAAGGTTCTAACAGTTAGCTCTTTACTCCAGGCATTATCTAAAGCTTTAAAGGATGATGAACTCTTGTATCTCAGGCTACAGTTTAAGCTGCTTGAGCCTAGAGATGGAGTCGTGACACTTGACAACTTTCGAACGGTGAGTTTATTATGCTTTTGCTGATAACTCTGTTTATTTTTGTCATCGAATGGTGCAATCTTTTAACATCAGTTCTTCCAACAATATGTAGTTTTAGTGATACATGAGTGCTGCTGCTAGAATTGTATTTGAGTAATTCAATATATTATTATAGAAATTATCATTCTGACTTTGGGGATTAATTATAGAAAACTGCGTGTTATAAAGATCATCAGAGGGTGTACCTCATAAAGATGACACGTGGAGCAAATGTTATTGGCTTCTGATGAAATATCACGATATATCGTTTCCATCTAATAGTAGTGTTTCATGGTCTTGTCCAGGCTCTAACGCGGTATTTGACTGATGCGATGAAGGAATCAAGAATTCTTGAGTTTTTGCATGCGGTGAGAATCTTTCAGTACTTGCCGTAAGCAATGGATGATTTCTTCTTTGGTTACTCTGGCACTGCTACTAATGTCATGATAATCTGTTGCTCGTGTTTGAAGTGAAAGACATGCAAAGTTATCATAGAACATTCTATTCAAACTTACATCATTGGTGATTCTATTTGTTTTAAGCAAATTTGAATTAGTTTCCTTCTCCTCTATTTATATATTTTGTCTGTATCATGGAGCTTGACTAGCAAGGGGAGTTCTTAGATACCCTTTCCGTGGGGTTTTGTGTAATTCATAGTGAAAGTTGGCTGATATCGTTCTTGTTTCTCTATCAGTTGGAACCACTTGCATACAGAAGTATGGACTTCGAAGAGTTCTGTGCTGCAGCTATCAGCCCTTACCAGCTTGAGGCTCTGGACAGGTGGGAGGATATTGCTGGAACATCTTTCCAGCACTTTGAACAGGAGGGGAACCGAGTCATATCAGTTGAGGAGTTGGCACAGGTATGTAGGATCACAATAATTTAACAGAGGATTTACCTCAGTTGCGACTTGCATCCTGAATTGAGAACCTGGAAAGGAATCATAATTTTGGGTTATCCTATCTGTAATGGTTAACCTGATGTCCCTTCCTTGTGTACAGGAACTAAATCTTGCTCCAACACACTATTCCATCGTGCAAGATTGGATCAGGAAAACTGATGGCAAGCTTAACTTTCTCGGGTTCACCAAATTTTTGCATGGTGTTACGATACGGGGTGCAAACCCAAGACGGCATTAAGTAACCATGGAAAAAAATGTATCTGGTTCTAATTTTAAAGCTGCCCATAATATGGCTCTGATTTGTTGTTGTCCTTGCTTCCTCTCTCTTGTGGTTAATGATCATTCTTCTTCTTTTGTTGTGATGTTGTCGGTTGTTGTCACCATAGCTTTTGTAGAGAGAATACATGTAAAGATCATTTTGTAATGAAGGCAATCGGATGGTCTGTTCAAGAAATATAGTGCCCTGTTTTTTTTTGTTCCAACATTCTCGGATCCCAATCCGTAATCGTCTAGCATCAATGCATAGCTACAACTGATCGTATTGATCGGCTAACAACAATTGGAGTACATACGGAATCCCCAAATGTGTACTGTTCCTTGAGAAGGATGTGAGGTGAGCATTGTTTCAGGCTGTGTCAGGAAGACATGAACTGTCTACCTACGAATTATCTTTTTTTTTTTTTTTTTTTGAAACGGGAACGAATACTTACCTATATAAAAGTTGATCAGTTTCACGCTCTATGCTTGCTGATGATACTGTTTATGAGCTACTTTCTCTCTCACTCCTCCAATCTAATCTTAACACGTACATATGTACAATACATCAGTCAATTTTCGTAAAAAAAAATTACCGAGAAGGGCAACCGGCTAACCGGTTACGGGCCTTCGTGCAGTTAAAGCGGTGGGCGGTACCCAGTTTTCACTGATCAGCTTCCAACGTGTCCACCTTTCCTAGGCCCAACCGCTTAAGTGCATCCTGTATAGGTTTTTTGTTCTTTTTTCTCTCCCTGCTCATAAACCAACCAGGGCGCCGCCTGTTCCCGCGATGGAGCAAAGGACGACCAAGGCGACGTGCGTGCCGGTGGCGGCGACCTCGGGGCAGAGCAGGAGCGTGCAGGGGACGTCGACCTTGGGGTTGGGGCAGGCGCGTGCCCGCGGCGGTGACCGCGGGGCGGGGCAGGAGCGTGCCCGGGACGGCGCCCTTGGGGCGGAGCTGGCGCGGGTCTTGGACGACCACCTTGGGGCGGTGGCGGCGCGGTCCTGGGGCGGAGCACGCGCGGGCCAGCGGCGGGAACGTCGGAGCAGAGCAGGCAGGGGCCGGCGGCGGCCACGTCGGGGCGGAGCCTGCAGGGGCCGGCGGCGTCCACGTCGGGGCGGAGTAGGCAGATCCCGGCGGCGGAGGAAAACGGCGGTGGCCGGATCAAGAAGAAGATAAGAGGTTAAAACTCTTCCTCACACACACATCTCGAATGTTGGGAACAGAAAATTCTGGTTATAGTGTATTAGTGCCCTCCACATGTTTGTTGTTGTGTTTCTTAGACTTGAAACTATTTTTCTACGGTTCTTTATTGGTCTCTCCTCTAGGTTGCAATATCGTTGCCTTCATCGGTTCATTCAGCTACATACTTCTGTGTGAGTAAGTACAAATGGAAGCATAACATCAGTTGACCTTCCTTTTTGTTGGCCTAGGTGTACCAGATGCATTAATATGTTTAGTGGAGGTGATTTTTGGCTTGAGGATTTAATTGATATTTTGTTGTTTCTCTCATGATGTAGGCCTGAACCTGGCTCAAGAAGATTGAGGTAACTAATTGAGATGAACAGAAAACCTCTCTGTTTCGTTTTCATTTTTTTGCTGAAAATAATCTACCTTATAAATAATAATCAGAGTTGCTTGATTTGAAACATACTAGAAAACATAATAAGCGGGATTGTTATTCTGCTGTGATGGTAGTGTATCCTACCTTATAAATGTTAATGCAAGTATATCATGAGCTGACCCTTCCTTTTCGTTGGACTAGGTGTATGACATGAATTTGGAGATTTAGCGGGGGCGATGCTGGTATTCAGGTTTGAAATGACATTTTCGTTCATTTTTTAGAGATGTAGGCCTGAACTTGGCAGAGTGAGCTAATTAATTGAGATGAACAGAAATTCTGTATTTTTTCTTTCCATTTTTTTTCATTTTCTGCTGAAAATTATCACTAGGTAGTACTACTTGAACTCAGCGGTTTATATTGGCACGCTAGGCTAGGTAAGATCCTCCGTGCAGGTGGTCATGCATTCATTTGATCCCATTAGGATAGTATGCATGTTACAGTGGAGCAACTCTGTGTAAACCAAAGCAAAGAGCACGGTTAGAAGAGCAATTGTGCAAGCATGGAGAGCTTTTGACAGGTTTGTCGCTAGAGGCAACTACAAGATTGGGATCATGGTATGCTACAAAATTAGGACATATCCCATCTTTAAATTATTTATGTGTTCATATACCAGTAAAATTATTTGGTGACCTTCTCCGGAAAAAATCAGTTATCTATAGTCCTTTCAAGTGCTACTGCAATATCAATGTTCACGATGTACTATTTCCATGCTCCACCAAGCTCCTTCTTGAATAATTGCTCACATGCCTGCCTTTTGCGACTGCAATGAAAATTATTATTCTCAGCATTGGCATGAAAAGACAATTTCTCTAACATCAAATTTTCTCCCTCCCGACAATGATTAGACTAGGTAGCTGAATGTACTTTAAAAAAGATGTACTTATGCTCCCTCTGATGATCTTCGTATTTTAGGTTATACTTAAATGGAAATAACATCAAGAGAAACATTAGTGTATACTGCATTTAGCTTAAAAAAATTAGGTTCTCTTAACATATCATTGTGTGTAATACACAGCCAGGTGGATTTAGGGAAATAAGGCCAATTAAGTAGTTTTCTATATTATTGTGAGTCACTACATCAATCTATATATTCATGTCATTTACTATCCGAAACTGTTTCGACAACGCTATTTAATTCCGTGGCTTGATGTTCCTATTTAATCTCGCTTCTAGGTAGACTAGGGGTTTCCTGCTACCTTTTCCACTGCCCCAAGGTGGCCGTCCGAGGCCCGCGCCTGCTCCGCCCCAAGGGCGCCGTCCCGGGCACGCTCCTGCCCCGCCCCGGTAATAGGACCCATTGTTGGTCCCTCTTACTCATTTGTTTTTGAACCAGAACCTGGGTTTACATCGTACGCGAAATTGGTTTTAGTTGGTTATTTGTTGTTTCACCTGATCCAAAAGATTGTGTTCCACCTTATCGGTTGTGCTCAATAGTACTGTATGTAAGGATGCAGATTGTGCCACTAGATCCTCTATTACGAGAGTGTGAAAGTAAGTATGGCACTGACAAAACCACTCCCTGTGTGATGCATTGCTTTTCCGTTTTCCATTTTCCCTGTTTGGCTCCTCAGTGTGTTTGCTGTTAACCTTCAGATTCACATAACTCTGTCATGCCTTAGATTTATGTGCATATTCATATAACTTGCAAGTGGTTACTTGTTGTTTGTATGATCCATATGCAGGAAATTGATGTCATGGAGGATGCACATCCAATGATACAATTGGTGAAATAATAGTCCCCTTAGTTCTTGCTATTGGTCAATTTTCTGCTGGATCGACATCACACTGTGTCCACTTTTGGACTGAATGGTAGACCTTCATGCCCACGGCTTACTACTGACAATGTGGGAATTTGTGCCCCTGCTGGTTGTTCTGAGGAATTAGTATTTCGATATGTGTTCGACCAAATGTTTTAACGACGGATGCCAGTTCAGCTACAATTTTACATTTGTTATGGACTCTCAAAAGAGGGGAATTCGCCTAGGTAATTGGCAAATTACTCTACCAGCATGTTTCTATATTCTTTTCGGTTTGGATGCAAAAACATTATATGTTTAACTGTATGTTGCTGACAACTACAGGAGAAGAATAAGTAATGTATTTTCACTACTGCTTAAAGTTGTATGCCCCTGTTTATTCAAAAAAAAATGAATTTTATTACAGATAGATAAATGAACAAGGGACCATTTAGGTTGACTTAAATGGCCATTTTAGATATTCCACGTGAGATTGCGCGTTATTGCTAACTGTGGTATTTTTTGGATAAATCAACCCACTATTTTTGGTTTCCCGGTCCAATTGATGAAAATTTTGTATGAAGTGATAAATTATTGTGAAGTGCTTTGATGTACTAGAGTTTTGTGTGTGGAACAAGCAGGCAAGATTAATTTCATGATGCATATGCTTGGATAATTTTGATTGAGAAGATTCATGTAGGACTGTTAGGTTTAGTCTGATAGGCATGTACCTTGGTCTCTTGCTTTTCACGTGCTGAGTAATTAGCATCTGATTTTATGTATTTGTTGTCAAGACATCGCATGTTACACTGCTGAAAAATAAGTTTGGAGCGCTAATAACATAATTCCCCTGATTCACTGAACCTGTTAGATTGCCAGTCATCCATAATTCCGGAACAACTAAAATAAAAATAGTTGCTGCTTCCGTTTTTTTACTTCTTTATATTCTCTTAGGAGGTATGCAATGTTTATAGTTTAACATTGTATATGATTAACATAGATATTCAACCATTAAGCTTTAAATTTCCCTTCTTCTATTTATATGAATAATATACTGAGTTCTAGGTTAAAGTCTGAAACCAATCTATCAAAGATAAACAAATACTGCTTTCATTGATTCAAGTACCTTGACACGGCAATCAAATCTACAACACGGCTACTATTGTGATATGACCAGCTTCAGATCATTGACGTGTTTTTGTCTGGGTGTTGTATCTCCTGTTTGTACCTTGAAGAATCTTGAATCTCATTTTTGTCCGGCTGCACAAAGTCTACCAATGCAGAGTACTTCTCTGTAGGTTGGCGTGCTGCCTCTCTCTTTTGTTACTCCTGCCGTTTCTCTATTCTGCATTCCAAGCTGCCACTTCTCTCTTTCTCTCTCTGTACCCTGGAGAGAGTGTTTCGTTCATGGCGAAAGGAGTACATTGATCATAGAATTTATCAGCAACTTGATGGTTTGCGTACAAGCTCATACTTCTTTTCGGTGACCTTACGTTTTCAGTACAGGAAAGGCAAGGTACACGACGACATGATTACCCTGTTGGATTCAATAGCATCAGGAGTGAAGAATCAAGATGTCGTAAATACGTTGATTGCAAATATGTCTGCTGACACACGACTTTACATATCCCCAATTGCATCAAAGAGAAACCTCAGGTTAGTTATCCTTTTTGAATTGCAAGATACATTTCTAAACAAGCCATTATTTTTCTCATGATGTGAGGATCAGACATCTAGGTTGTAGTTTAATTGTATTTCCATCTACTGTTTTGATGGTAACATGAAAGCAAGGAGTGGTAAATGTTTTTAAAATCATGCAAGAAGATTACGGACATATGTTTGCTACGTACTGAAAATTGTTGCTGTGCTTAGGGAAATGGACTTAGCAGCATACTCTTCGAATTGCTCTTAGTACACTATTGGATGACAGTTGGAATTGTATTCTTGAATTTCTTGCTGATAGAATTAATAAACTTTCAGATTTGTGCAACAAACTATTCTTCGGTTTTCCTTACATTTTACTCCCTATGTGTACTTACCTCTGCTTTGCCATATCAGTCTTCTACTCCACAATTTTTTTGATTATTTAAACTACGTATTTGAATGACTTTCTGTAGCAACTTGGTGATCATTGTTTTGTTGTCTATTTGTGGTTTACACTGAAGTTTTTTTTTATGCCAGCGGTTGGCATGTGCAGTTATTGGTGGTTCATGTGAAGCTGGCTCTAGAAGGCACATATAATTTGTACTCTTATCAATGGAAAGTGATTGTAATGTCTTCTTTTGAGTAGACATTTCTAATCTATCCCATGGTGGTTACTGTAGCCTTGGCGACTACAGAGCTTTCTTTACCTTTCACCTACTCTTCACTTCTTGGTTTTTCTTTTCTTTGTAAAGCAAATCTACTAATCGTGTGGTGCTGATCTTGCATGCATTACTTCATGTAGGATCCGATCTGAGCAATGGAAGGGATACTGCTGAAGTACGTGTCCTTGAACTCTTATCAATGGAAAGTGATTGTGCCGCTGGCTGGGACCTGGGAATTGTGATTTCGGATTTAAGGGTTCCTTTAAAGTTCACTTTCTTTTCAATTACTGACAGGTTACTAATAAATTACACCAGTTGTAGCAATATACATGATGAGGTCTAAGACCCCGATTGTGGCCCGATCCCGCGAATGACCCAAGGAATCAAGGGGGAAAGAGGGGGAAAGGCGGAAGAACGCGAAGAACACGAAGAACACACGAAGATCCACGCACACCAACCCGATACAATCGATGCTTACCCTCACGGCTCGATGGACCGTGCCAATAGAATCCGCCCGGAAGAGACTCGAGGTAGAATTCCGAGAGGAGAGACCGGTGGGAAGGACGAATCAAGGAGTGGGAGAGAGAGTGATAAACACTAGAATCTCACACTACCAAATCCATACATCCACAAGGGTTGCCTTGATTACAGAGGGATGATACCCAAGGGAGACTAAGCTCAAAGTTAGGTTTGAGTTCTGAACAAGTCTAAAGAGCTAAAGGGGTGCTTGGGGTGCTTATATAGTCTTACAAGGCGACACGGGCCGAAAAGGTAAGTTCGGGCCGAAAATATAACTTAAGTCGTGCAGGCCGGTCAGGGAGCCGGTCAGACCGGGCCTGTGACCGGGCGGGCCGGTCCTGACCGGGCCTGTGACCGGGCGCCAACCGGACGAGGTTCCGAGGCCCCGGGATGTTGCCCGGATGGCACGAGCGCCAAACCCGGTTTGGACCGGGCGGCCCGGTCAGGAGGCCGGTCAGACCGGGCTGGGGACCGGGTGGCCAGGTCAGGAAGCCGGTCTGACCGGGATCTGGACCGGCCGTCCCTCTTCTCTTCCTTGCGTTCTTGGGGCGACTTCGGGTCCAGCTCCGTGTACATCTTCTCGATCAGCTGCTCCTCTCCTTCCCTTGACCATGACGTACCGTCCTCTCCGTGATCTTGATGCTCCACGTACCTAATGACACAAAGGGTTTCGGCATGAGGTAGCATTCCATCCAATGGGGTATCTAGGTCGAGGGAAGTGAGGAGCGAGTTCACCTTGTCGTGTAGAGCTTTAACTCGAGCCCTTGTCATTGGTCCGCTTGGGGGACTTGTTGGTCTTGGTGAGGAGGTGTCCGAAGGCCACCCCGCATCATCTCCCCCCCCTTGGGAGAGAGTCGTCCTCGACTCTTGTTCCTCCTCATCTCCATGATAGGGTGAGAGATCCGAGACATTGAAAGTGTTGCTCACCAAGTACTTGGATGTTGGTATGTCGATGACGTAGGCGTTGTTGTTGATGCGCTTGAGGACCTTGAAAGGTCCATCTCCTCTTGGCTTGAGCTTGGAGTTGCGTTCTTGCGGGAACCTTTCTTTCCTTAGGTGGATCCAAACGAGGTCTCCTTCTTCAAACACGCGTTCCTTTTTCTTGGCGTTGAGGCGGTTAGCTTGGCGAAGTACATGCTCTTGTATGGTTGCTCTTGTCTCTTCATGTAGTTTCTTCATGGCGGTGGTGCGCTCGTCGAAGTCCATGTTCGTTCTTTCATGAAGGGGTAGTGGGAGGATGTCGAGTGCCGTTGGAGGTTCGAATCCGTAGACGATCATGAAGGGACTCCTTGAGGTTGTGGAGTGCTTGGCTCGATTGTAGGCGAACTCCGCGTGGGGTAGGCAATCTTCCCATGACTTCAAATTTGTCTTCACAAGTGTGCGGAGGAGTGTGGAGAGGCTTCGGTTGACCACTTCGGTTTGTCCATCGGTTTGCGGGTGCGAGGACGATGAGAACAAGAGCTTCACTCCAAACTTCGCCATGAGCGACTTCCATAGGTAACTCATAAACTTGATGTCTCGATCCGACACAATGCTTGCCGGTATTCCATGTAGGCGAACCACTTCCCTGAAAAACAATGAAGCAATGTGTGAAGCATCATCGCTCTTATGACATGGTATGAAATGAGCCATTTTAGAGAACCTATCCACTACCACAAATATTGAGTCATGCCCATGTTTTGTGCGTGGTAAGCCAAGTACAAAGTCCATGCTTATGTCCGACCAAGGTGCATATGGAATGGGTAAAGGCATGTAAAGACCATAGGGATTGGAAGTAGACTTAGCTTGTAAGCATGTTGTACACCGTCGGCAAAGGCGTTCCACGTCGCGGTACATTCTTGGCCAATAGTAGTGGGTTGATAGCATGGCATATGTCTTCTCTCGTCCAAAGTGACCCATGAGACCACCTCCATGTGACTCTTGCAAAAGCAACTTACGAAGAGAAGACTCGGGAATGCAAATCTTGTTAGCTTTAAACAAGTAGCCATCATGCAAATAGAAATCATCAAAACCTCGGTCAACGGAACACTTGGCAAAGATTGGTCCAAAGAAAGCATCGGAAGGGTAAAGTTCTTTGATCTCCTCAAGACCCAAAATGTGAAACTCCAAGCGGGTGAGTAGAAGAGTAATCTTGCGGGAAAGTGCATCCGCAACCACATTTTCCTTGCCCTTTTTGTATTTGATTACATAAGGGAAGGACTCTATGAACTCAACCCACTTAGCATGTCTCTTGTTCAAATTGTGTTGACTTTTCAAATACTTCAAGGACTCATGATCCGAATGGATAACAAACTCTTTTGGCCAAAGGTAGTGTTGCCAAACTTCAAGAACACGAACCAAAGCATAAAGCTCCTTGTCATATATAGGATAGTTGAGGCGTGCGCCATCCAACTTCTCGCTATAGTATGCCACGGGTTTTCCATTTTGCATGAGGACACCACCGATTCCAAGTCCACTCGCGTCACATTCTATCTCAAATGTTTTAGCAAAATCGGGAAGAGCAAGTAGTGGTGCCTCGGTGAGTCTCTTTTTCAATTCATCAAAAGCTTTTTGTTGTGCTTTGCCCCAAACAAACGGAACATTCTTTTTTGTAAGCTCGTTTAAAGGGCAAGCAATGGTGCTGAAATCCTTTACAAAGCGGCGGTAAAATCCGGCAAGTCATGGAAGCTTCGAACTTGGCCAACATTTGTGGGAGTGGGCCAATTGTGGATGGCCTCAACTTTGGAAGAATCAACTTCAATCCCGTTGGCGGAAACCACAAAACCAAGAAAAACCAATTTGTTTTGAGCGAAATGGCATTTTGGTAGGTTGGCAAAGAGCTTCTCGTGGCGCAAGATGCATAAGACTTCTCTCACATGTTGAACATGGTCCTCGAGATTTTTGCTATAGATGAGAATATCATCAAAGTACACAACCACACTCTTGCCAATGAGAGGTCGCAAGATGTGATTCATAAGACGCATGAAAGTCGAAGGAGCATTTGAAAGACCAAATGGCATGACGAGCCATTCATAGAGACCAAGCTTGGTCTTGAATGCCGTCTTCCATTCATCACCAATTGCCATGCGAATTTGGTGGTAGCCACTACGCAAATCAATCTTAGAGAAAATCGTGGCACCACTCAATTCATCCAACATATCGTCTAAACGCGGAATGGGATGTCGATAACGGACGGTAATGGCATTGATGGGTCGACAATCCATACACATCCGTTGCGTCTCATCCGGTTTAGGCACAAGAATGACGGGAACGGCACAAGGGCTAAGGCTTTCTCGGACATACCCTTTAGCGAGGAGGTCTTGTATTTGGCGTTGGATCTCCTTGGTATCTTCGGGGTTGGTGCGGTAAGCGGCGCGGTTTGGTAGTGGAGCGCCGGGTATGAGGTCGATGCGATGCTCGATGCCCCGAAGCGGTGGTAGTCCATGAGGTAGCTCGTCGGGGAAGACGTCTTGGAACTCCTTCAAAAGAGACAACAAAGACGAAGGAATGTTGGTTAAGTCGTTAGTCTCCGACGAGAGGCCCTTGCAAATGAGCACGTAGTGTATGGTGGTGGATGGGTTGTCTTTCACTTCTCTCCACTCGCTTTTGGTGGCTAGGAGGACACTCTTTCTCTCACTCATATGTGGGTGGTGGCGCTCACTCTCTTTTTGGTGGGTAGCTCCCTCTCCTCTCAACTCACTATGGTGGATGTGGTGTTGTGCCCTCGCTAAAGCCTTCGCATTGTCGGCGATGATTTGGCTAGGAGTCATTGGGCGAAGCTCAAACTTCTTGTCCTTGACCTTGAAGGTGTATGCATTGGAGTAACCATCATGTATGGCCTTCTTGTCAAATTGCCATGGGCGGCCAAGCAACATGTGGCACACGGTCATCGGCACCACGTCACACTCGACGGTGTCTTCATAGGGTCCTATCTTGAAGTTGACGGTGACGGTGTGTTGAATCTTGACATTGCCCTTGTCGCTCAACCATTGGACATGGTATGGATGAGGATGTTTGCGAAGCGTGAGGTTGAGCTTCTCACATAACTCGGTGCTTGCCAAGTTGTGGCAACTCCCACCATCGATGATGACCTTGATTGACTTGCCACCAATGCCGGCACGCGTTTGGAAGATGTTGCATCTTTGGTCTTCCATAGCTTGGGGTTGAGTGGTGAGCACTCGAGTGACCACAAGAGAAGGGCTTGGATCATGTGTGCATAAGAGAGAGTCTTCTCCACTTTCTTCATCATAGTCTTCCTCATTAGCAACGGCGGCTTGCACTAGGGCTTCATATTCACCTTCACTTAGAGTCTCTATGTCACCATTCTCCATAGTGATCATGACCTTGGTGTTCTTGCACTCAAAGGATTTGTGGCCTTGAGTGCCACACTTGAAGCAAGTGACATTTGAGGGTCCCGTAGAGGCCTTGGAGGAGGCGGTGGAAGACACCGTTTGCTTCATGCGACTTTGTATGGAAGGTTGCTTGGAAGGTGTAGAGGATGCGGTTGGCTTGACACTTGTTGTAGGAGTTGATGTGGCAAGCTTGGAGGTGAAGTATTGCTTGGACTTCGAGTACTTGATGTCCTCATTCACTTGACGCTCGGCCTTGGAAGCTTGGTGAACCAACTCAACCATGTTGGAGTATTGTTGGAACTCCACAACTCTCTTGATGGGGTAGTTGAGCCCATTGAAGAACCTAGCAATGGTTTGGTCCTCGGACTCTTGGATGTTTGCTCGCATCATGGTTAACTCCATTTCCTTGAAGAATTCCTCAACGGTCTTGGTGCCTTGCTTCAACTTTTGTAGCTTGTTGAAGAGATCGGTCTTGTAGTGTTTAGGGACAAAGCGAGCTTGCATCTCCTCCTTCATGTCTTCCCAAGTATCAATAGGAGGATCACCCTTTTCTTCCCTTAGAGTGACAACTTGTTCCCACCAAGTGTTGGCATAATCTTCAAACTCGAGGGAGGCCATGGCTACTTTCTTGGCACCGGAGTAGTTGTGGATGCGGAAGATCTTGTCAACCTTGAGTGCCCATGAGAGGTAGGCCTCGGCATCGTCTTCACCCTTGAACTTGGGCATGTTGAACTTGAGCTTTCCATACATATTCTCTTCATCTTCCATGTTCCTTCGGCGAGGACGGATGCCTTCATCTCTTGCGACTTGAGGTGGTAGAGGAGGTCTTCCACGACCAACCATAGCATTGGGTTGGCGTTGGAGGTGAACACTAGCTTCACTTGGCTCATGTTGAGGATGTTGTTGCGGATCGTGACGAGGTTGTTGACGTTGTCCAATGTTGGCTCTCTCATCTTGATCATGTTGAGGTTGTCCTCGGCCCCTTTGGTCATGGGGAGGATGATTCCGGAGATCACGCCTTGGTGGATCTTGATGACCTTGGTCTTGAGCATCCACATGGGCTTGACGATGAGGTGCCGGGTCCATGTTGTGGAGGACGTTGTCTTGGGGTTGGTCGTCATGCCCATGGTGGGCATGGCGAGCCGCTTGATGACGATCTTGGTGAATAGCTTGTTCTTGTTGCGGACGTTCATGAGGACGAGCATGGCGATGGAACTCTCCGCGCCTTGAGTTTGAGCGAGAATCATCATGACGAGCGTGCGGTCGACGAGAGCGATGATGATCTCCATGCCTTGAGTCGGAGCTTGAGGACGAATGGCGATCATGGGAGTAGTCATCATGTGAGGAGGTCGATGACGATGAGGAAGTAGAGCGATGTCGATGTCGGCGTCCCAAGTTGTTGATGGCGTGCTCGAGGCTATCCATGCGCCGCTCCATGTTTGCATCATTGGCCGTCACTTGGTCATGCAAGTTGTCCGTAGCTTCGCGAAGAAGAATCATATCTTGGTTCACTTGGCCGAAGTTGTGGGCCACTTCTTCATATTGTTCATCGATGCGTGTCTCGAACAAATTGAGTTGGTCCTTGAACTCTTGGCGTTGCACCCATAGGTTGTGTTGGGTGGCCAACCTCTCGGAGGGGTGTAGGACCTCATCCTCCTTTGCTTGGTCTCCATGCCTATCCATGATCACAAGACAAGAACTATGTTGTGGATGTTAGTGGAAGGAGACTACCTCTCACTCTTACCGTGGCAAGATAGTATTGAGGCAATCAACCAAGCCGAAAGTAAGACCAATTGTATCGGGACACACACAAAGGCACACGCAAAAGCTAGCAAATATGGTGTTAGGAGTGGATGGTGGAAAGCCAAAACACGAAATCCAAAATCGAGTATGTTGTTAAGAGTGGGTAAGGTCCAAAAATCCAAGTGTCAAAGTGGCGATCACTATAAACACGGAAAAATGTGGAACTCACACACGGGATGAGCGGGGTTAGTGCAACCAAGGAACGAGCGGAAAAAGGAAAATCCCAAAACAAGGGTGCTCAATGTCACACTAACGCAAGAAGAGGTCGAAGCTAGGTTGCATAGAGTAGAAACACCAAGATTCGCACGAGGTCTCTCTTCTCTATCTCTCTTGCTTGCTTAAAAGCTTTTCACTCTCTTTTGTATCGGTGGCACTTTGCACTTTGCTTTTTTTTTTTCACTAGCACACTATGCTCTTACTCTTTTGCTGGCCACTCACGAGCTCCGCTTATGAGCTTTACTCACACAACGCACACCCTCACGGTCGGGACCTCGTGCGATGTTTCGCAACACTCGAAAGCTTCGCTCGTGGGATAGATCGCAAAAAGAAGAGGGCTACAAGGGTTACTGCAAGTTATACCTGCGATGGTGGTGGTGGTGGTGGTGGTGGAGATCGCCGGATGTCGAGGTCGAAGGAGGGCGTTGCGTCGCCCGGTCGGAGGCCCGGTTGGACCGGGTTGTGGACCGGCCTTGCCGGTTGCGTGGCCGGTTGACTGGATTCTGGACCGGACCGGCCGGTCTGTGGCCCGGTCGACCGACTGCTCAACCGGATTTCGCGGGATTGAGCTTTCTCTCTCCTGTTCTTCACGAAAACCAAGCCAAATCGACCAAATCGAAAGGAAACGATGGAATTGGAGGCTAAAAGTTGGGGAAATAGTAGATCAAGCACAACAACACCAGATCCACGGAGCAAAACCACTTAAAACTCAACCAAATCACAGATCCGTCCAAAGGCAATTTAGGGCTATTTTTTGGAAAATTTTCTAGAAACGAAATTGGGTGGGTGGAGGGTCAAATCCGCGGAAACCAAAGGCTGCTGATACCATATGATGAGGTCTAAGACCCCGATTGTGGCCCGATCTCGCGAATGACCCAAGGAATCAAGGGGAAAGAGGGGGAGAGGCGGAAGAACGCGAAGAACACGAAGAACACACGAAGATCCACGCACACCAACCCGATACAATCGATGCTTACCCTCACGGCTCGATGGACCGTGCCAATAGAATCCGCCCGGAAGAGACTCGAGGTAGAATTCCGAGAGGAGAGACCGGTGGGAAGGACGAATCAAGGAGTGGGAGAGAGAGTGATAAACACTAGAATCTCACACTACCAAATCCATACATCCACAAGGATTGCCTTGATTACAGAGGGATGATACCCAAGGGAGACTAAGCTCAAAGTTAGGTTTGAGTTCTGAACAAGTCTAAAGAGCTAAAGGGGTGCTTGGGGTGCTTATATAGTCTTACAAGGCGACACGGGCCGAAAAGGTAAGTTCGGGCCGAAAATATAACTTAAGTCGTGCGGGCCGGTCGGGGAGCCGGTCGGACCGGGCTCTGTGACCGGGCGGGCCGGTCCCGACCGGGCCTGTGACCGGGCGCCAACCGGACGAGGTTCCGAGGCCCCGGTATGTTGCCCGGATGGCACGAGCGCCAAACCCGGTTTGGACCGGGTGGCCCGGTCAGGAGGCCGGTCAGACCGGGCTGGGGACCGGGTGGCCCGGTCAGGAAGCCGGTCTGACCGGGTTCTGGACCGGCCGTCCCTCTTCTCTTCCTTGCGTTCTTGGGGCGACTTCGGGTCCAGCTCCGTGTACATCTTCTCGATCAGCTGCTCCTCTCCTTCCCTTGACCATGACGTACCGTCCTCTCCGTGATCTTGATGCTCCACGTACCTAATGACACAAAGGGTTTCGACATGAGGTAGCATTCCATCCAATGGGGTATCTAGGTCGAGGGAAGTGAGGAGCGAGTTCACCTTGTCGTGTAGAGCTTTAACTCGAGCCCTTGTCATTGGTCCGCTTGGGGGACTTGTTGGTCTTGGTGAGGAGGTGTCCGAAGGCCACCCCGCATCAATACATCTCCAGGGTTTATTTAGACTTTAGAGTCTTTTATGGTTTATGTAATAATGGTCAGTGATATTCCCACCAACCAACATTTATAAAATGCAGCACCGTGAATAGATTATTGGTTGCCACTGAAGATTTCAGTGATTCATAGTCCCACTATGTTATCAAATTTCTTTTACTAAATTCAGGTATATGGTAAGACCAATTAGCTACTGTAATATTGAGTACCTCTAATGAAGTAATACCTCAACTACTGTAATATTACGTGGCTTTGTATAATCGAAGATCCCCTGTCTTAGTTTTTCCACCACGCCTGCTAGACTAAGCCATCATTCTCTTCTCCAACGACTACTGAAGTCTCAGAAACTAGGCAATGAGAGACATTCATCTTACCATCCTACTTTACTGATTTCTCATCAAGAATATGTTCTGACTAGATGGACAAGCGAGCTTCGCCTCGCCGCCTGCATTGCTTTTCACACAACGTGGCAGGTATGATGCATTTCGCGGCGGTAAACATTTGTTTCAGATTGCCACAATTATCATCTTACCATTTTCCCATGAATGAATGGTTCAACCTATATTTTTCCAAGAACTCATCTAAAAACAACCATCCTACATCTAAAAACAACCATCCTACAACTATCCAGTGAACTGTTGAGAGCTTGAGATAATATTTCATGCATAAAATTTTAAGTTGAAACACCTGTTTCCTAAGTTAAGTCAAAGGAAATGAAATGTCATGCAAAGATCTGTGTATCTCTTAATGCAACAAAATAATATTTTTGTTCACACATTTTTCTTTTGTTCATTAGACTGTTTAATTGCTAGTCGCAGGCTGCTGCTATCGCTATCAGTTTTATAGCATACCAGCTGTGCAAATTCCGTATCCGCCATTGCACGACAACAAACCATGTTTGCCAGTTACACATACAGATCCAATTCAGATGGCAGCTTCCATGACCTGCATCTACTGTCAATGACTCAAATGTTACATGATATTCTCACATTTCTGTTAGTCGGATGCCCAAAATTCAACCGGCTCAGTTGCCCAGGATGAAGGAAAGATTTTGCTTCCTCGGGTCTGGAAACCCTCTTCATTATTTCTACAAGCAGGATGATCTGTCCCTGTACTGCTTTGGTTTATCGATGGTTGATAGCCGTAATAACAACCTGAATGATACCCAGAGGTCTGTATGCCCCCAGGCTCCTGAGAGCTCCACCCAACAGAACTGCTATATTCTGAAAATTGTGGGTAGTAATAAACAGAAGACTGAATCTTAGTATTAGCATAGCTTTTTAGCCTGCAATGTCACGCAACTTGATGAAGCCACGATCATTTCCAATTTCCATATGAAGTTCATGTGGAAGGTAAAATACTTGCAGCAAGTATAGGCGAAAAATGCTAAATAGTGATACTTTTCATAAAACTGAATTAAAGATATGGTGAATTGAGCACATTAAGAAATTAGAAAAGTTAACAGAACTGAAAGGGTTGCAAATGAACATGCATTTTTTTTTTTGAGAGGACATGCATTTTTTTTTTCTGTAAGTACCAAAGTCAACCTACAGTGAATTCTTCCTGTGCAAAATCTATATTGGTTAACAATTGAACTACATGCAAATATTCTGAGAAATAGGAGCCAAAGTTGTATAATGCGTCGACTCGCACAAGACCAGGGATGTGCTATCCCTAATTCCGAAATTCGTCACACCAGTGCAATAGAAAATACATCAATAAGAAAATATAAGTATTTAAACGAAAATTTACAACAAAAAATCTCATTCTGGCTTCTGAGAACGTACCTGCTCATTTGAATATCCTCCAAAGTTATCTGTCTGCATGCCAGATATTTAGTTGCCTACCAGAGCACCAAAAGTCACATGCCTCTTCTGCCCTTGAACAACAACATGTGTATCCTCCAAAAATAGAAACACCTATAATCAAATACCCAAAAAAAAATACAAAAATTATAGGTACTGAAAATATGTCTCGCCTGCCTATTACTATTGGTTTCCTCGAGAGCCAGGCATTGTTTTGCAAGTGTTCAAACCAAAACCTTTTAATACACTATGAAATAGTGTATCCATACAATGGATTGGCTGAATGAGGAGTGGAAGTGGTATGATAATATAACCTCTGACTGACCATCTTACTGGAATCCATATGAGAATTTCCTGTTGAAAATTTCAGTAAATTTTTAGTACTCAGATTGTAATTTGGATTCAATAAAAATATGATTTAGAGATATGTATGTCCATATAAAAAAGTCAATGAGATCCGGTGACTATGTGGCATGAGTCATCTACTTGCTCACATGGGATGTGAAAATCAAACAAATTTTTTTTTAATGGCCATCCAATCAGAAAACTATGTGCCAGAAAATAGGTGTGCATCGGTGGTCATGAGTTCGTAGCACAAGGTTGATACTTGGTCAGTTCTGAAACCTAGATGGAAAGTAAGCAAGATAACTCTCCATTAGAACAAAAGAAGATAAGTTCAAAAAATTCAAAAAGGATGCTCACAGCATAGAGTCCTAAGGTAGAATGGATTATTATGTGAACTTGCTACATAGTTGCTAGAGAAAAATAAATTACTTCTTGAACCTAATAGTACATGCTATATATTATATGGAGAGGTAATATGGCAAAAAAGAGATAAGTTAACAACAAATTCTAAAAATCCACAAGAACACAATTAACTGGATGATGCAAGAAGGACGCATGGTCTGGCCTCTCCCAGACAAATTTTAAATAATAAATAATTCATGTCAACAAACTTACTTCTGAAAGCACCATTTATATCAATGTTAAACATGCAGTAAGATAGTTTCAGAAGTGTTCGTATGTTCAAACGTCTTTTACTGAAAACAAGTTGAAATTCAGTAAAAGCAAATCAGTACCAGCAATATATACAAACAACATCAAATTTCAGTATACGCAGCAGTAGTACATGCCATGCCAACCATGCAGATTCAGCAATTATGCGGCTTTAATTCAGCAGTAATTCAGTATATGCAGCACTACATGTCCATAGATCTTCAGTATATGCAGCACTACATGTCCATAGATCTTCAGCAGTAATTACAGTTCTTTGTACCTCACGAGAGTAGCACCATGGGCGGGCACAGGATAATGACAAATTCAGGAAAAAGACAAAAAAAAAAATCAACGTGATGGTTCGCTACTTGTGCAACACAGAACTACAGGTCTACAGGATACAAAGATTGATAAATTGTTTAATACTAAACAAAATTTGGTTGCCCATCTGGTTTATGGGACTCTACATGTGGCCTGCGACTCATGTCTCTTGCCATATTTGGGATGTGTCGCCTCCTCAGCAACTGAATCGATCGCCGTCGCGCGTTGGAGCGAGCCAGGTTAGACTGTTGGAGGCCTCGTGGGACAACCATGGAGGCAGATGTTGCCGATGTTTGGTCAGAAGGATAGCTGGATTCGTTCAGCTAGGTGACTGAATATTACCTGATTTTTTCTAGCAAAAAGAAATAGGTATTCAGATACGTTTGTGCCCGCCACTGAGCACCACGGCGGCTGCATCCTCCACACTACATGCCCCCCGCGTATCTCTGCCTGGACCAACCTCACCCCGGCCGAGCTCCCAAGCCACCCAAATCTCTCTGCCCCAGTTCAACCTACCCGAGCTTCTTCCCCAGATGCACAACTGTCGCCTCCTCCCAGGTACGCCGCCCCTCTCCCTTCCAGATGCGCCGCCCCCGGCCTCCTCCGGCCAGCAGCGCTGCCGCGGGGATCCACTCCAGGCCGGACGGAACCAGTGAAAAGGGCGGCGGCGGCCAGATCGATCTCACCACGACCTACACCGTCTCTCAATCGAATGAGCAGGGGACGGACATACCTTGTGACGGCCGGCAGGCGCGGCGGCGAGCTCGCGGGAGTGGTCTGCCTCGTCCTCCTCTCCAGAGGTTCCGGGATGGTCACTCCTCTTCAAAGAAGAGAACGGGATGAGGAATGAGGAAGAGAGAGAGGACGCCGCCTTCCCCTGTTGTTCTCCGTCACTTCCGGCTATCGGATGCTCCGCCGCCGCCACCAATAGAGAGAGGGAGTGAGAGACGCACTTGAAAAAGTCACAAACCGACTCAGGCATCATCACTTCAAAAAGAAAAGTTTGACACGCGGAACCGCCCAAGTTCGGAATGACTGCCACCTACACCTACGCGGGCCTACACGCCTATGCACGCACCGGCAAAACGCTCACAAGCCACCGATTGCAACAGCCTTACTCTCTTTAGATAATTTGGGCAAGTATCTATGCTCTGTTGTGATCTCTTTGTCTAGGCCAAGTCAATGAACCATGCAATGAAATTATTATTAACAGTGTCTATTATTAACAATGTTGGCTGCTCCTTGCTCTTCTGTATGGTTATTCCTAGCGCCAATACCTTTCGCTAATGCAGGGCATTCCTTGCATGCCTCACGGGCGCGGCGTGCCGCCGCGCCACTGCTTCCTAGTTGTCCTGTGAAGATTCAGTTAAGTCAGTTTCCGCTTCCCTCGGCTCCACATGTAGTGTTCATCAGTGATCCAATGCGTCACAGAATAAGATTCAGTTAACTCATTTTCTGCTTCCCTTGGATCTTCGATTAAAACTTGACGAGCTCACTTCATCTTCACCTCTCACTTGCTTGTCGTCATTCATTAGGGATATTTAGATCGGACGTGAGCGTGTGATCTCTATCTTTTTTTTTCCTTTGGTTGTAACCCTAGCCACGGCGTTCCGGCTGGTGACGAACTCGTCTTCGTAAACCTTGAAACCATAGCTAGTCAACCCTCTGAAAGCCGCAAACACCCCACCCGTCTGGAAAATCGCCTAACCGGGCCGGCCCACACACCACTCGCGGGGGTGTGCGGCGCGGTGCAGGTGTAGAAATCGTAAAAACGCGCACGCCAGAACCTGCCGATTTCGGCCATTCCAAC
>NC_061508.1:305110227-305143018 GCF_022539505.1 Lolium rigidum
TGACATAAAGTGTGCATAAAACATGTAGATAACATCAATAATGTGGCATGGAACATAAGAAATTATCGATACGTTGGAGACGTATCACTCCCCTGAAACTATATTTTTATTCCGTCACATCTTATGCACTTTGCTTGGAGCGTCAGTTTGTTTTTGTTTTTGTTTTGTTTGAATAAAATGGATCCTTGCATTCACTTTATGGGAGAGAGACACGCTCCGCTGTAGCATATGGACAAATATGTCCTTAGGCTCTACTCATAGTATTCATGGCGAAGTTTCTTCTTCGTTAAATTGTTATATGGTTGGTATTGGAAAATGATACATGTAGTAAAATGCTATAATGTCTTGGATAATGTGATACTTGCCAATTGTTGTGCTCATGTTTAAGCTCTTGCATCATATGCTTTGCACCCATTAATGAAGAAACACTTAGAGCTTGCTAATTTGGTTTGCATATTTGGTTTCTCTAGAGTCTAGATAACATCTAGTATTGAGTTTTGAACAACAAGGAAGACGGTATGGAGTCTTATAATGTTTACAATATGTCTTTTATGTGAGTTTTGCTGTACCGTTCATCCTTGTGTTTGTTTCAAATAACCTTGCTAGCCTAAACCTTGTATCGAGAGGGAATACTTCTCATGCATCCAAAATACTTGAGCCAACCACTATGCCATTTGTGTCCACCATACCTACCTACTACATGGTATTTATCCGCCATTCCAAAGTAAATTGCTTGAGTGCTACCCTTAAAATTCCATCATTCACCTTTGCAATATATAGCTCATGGGACAAATAGCTTAAAAACTATTGTGGTATTGAATATGTACTTATGCACTTTATCTCTTATTAAGTGCTTGTTGTGCGATAACCATGCTTCTGGGGACGCCATCAACTATTCTTTGTTGAATATCATGTGAGTTGCTATGCATGTCCGTCTTGTCTGAAGTAAGAGAGATCTACCACCTTTATGGTTGGAGCATGCATGTTGTTAGAGAAGAACTTTGGGCCGCTAACTAAAGCCATGATTCATGGTGGAAGTTTCAGTTTGGACATATATCCTCAATCTCATATGAGAATAATAATTGTTGCCACATGCTTATGCATTAAAGAGGAGTCCATTATCTCGTTGTCCATGTTGTCCCGGTATGGATGTCTAAGTTGAGAATAATCAAAAGCGAGAAATCCAAAATGCGAGCTTTCTCCTTAGACCTTTGTACAGGCGGCATGGAGGTACCCCATTGTGACACTTGGTCAAAACATGTGCATTGCAAAGATCCGGTAGTCCAAGTTAATTAGGACAAGGTGCGGGCACTATTAGTATACTATGCATGAGACTTGCAACTTGTAAGATATAATGTACATAACTCATATGCTTTATTACTACCGTTGACAAAATTGTTTCATGTTTTCAAAATAAAAGCTCTAGCACAAATATAGCAATCGATGCTTTCCTCTTTGAAGGACCATTCTTTTTACTTTTATGTTGAGTCAGTTCACCTATCTCTCTCCACCTCAAGAAGCAAACACTTGTGTGAATCTGTGCATTGATTCCTACATATTTGCATATTGTACTTGTTATATTACTCTATGTTGACTATTATCCATGAGATATACATGTTACAAGTTGAAAGCAACCGCTGAAACTTAATCTTCCTTTGTGTTGCTTCAATACCTTTACTTTGATTTATTGCTTTATGAGTTAACTCTTATGCAAGACTTATTAATAGTTGTCTTGAAGTACTTTTCATGAAAAGTCTTTGCTATATGGTTCACTTGTTTACTCATGTCATTACCATTGTTTTGATCGCTGCATTCACTACATATGTTTACAAATAGTATGATCAAGGTTATGATGGCATATCACTTCAGAAATTATCTTTGTTATCGTTTTACCTGCTCGGGACGAGCAGAACTAAGCTTGGGGATGCTGATACGTCTCCAACGTATCGATAATTTCTTATGTTCTATGCCATATTATTGATGATACCTACATGTTTTATGCACACTTTATGTCATATTCGTGCATTTTCTGGAACTAACCTATTAACAAGATGCTGAAGTGCCAGTTCCTGTTTTCTGCTGTTTTTGGTTTCGAAATCCTAGTAACGAAATATTCTCGGAATTGGACGAAACAAAGACCCGGGGGTCTATTTTTCCACGGAGCTTCCGGAAGACCGAAGAACATACGAAGTGGGGCCACGAGGTGGCGACACCACAAGGCGGCGCGGCCCGGGGGGCCCGCGCCGCCCTATGGTGTGGCCCCTCGTCCGGCCCCCGACTGCTGCCCTTCCGCCTACTTAAAGCCTCCGTCGCGAAACCCCTGATGCGAAAAACCACGATACGGAAAACCTTCTAGAGACGCCGCCGCCGCCGATCCCATCTCGGGGGATTCTGGAGATCTCCTCCGGCACCCTGCCGGAGAGGGGATTCATCTCCCGGAGGACTCTACACCGCCATGGTTGCCTCCGGAATGATGAGTGAGTAGTTCACCCCTGGACTATGGGTCTATAGCAGTAGCTAGATGGTTGTCTTCTCCTCATTGTGCTTCATTGTTGGATCTTGCGAGCTGCCTAACATGATCAAGATCATCTATCTGTAATTCTATATGTTGTGTTTGTCGGGATCCGATGGATAGAGAATACCATGTCATGTTAATTATCAAGTTATTACATATGTGTTGTTTATGATCTTGCATGCTCTCCGTTACTAGTAGAGGCTCTGGCCAAGTTTTTACTTTTAACTCCAAGAGGGAGTATTTATGCTCGATAGTGGGTTCATGCCTGCATTGACACCGGGACGAGTGACGAGAAAGTTCTAAGGTTGTGTTGTGCTTGTTGCCACTAGGGATAAAACATTGGCGCTATGTCCGAGGATGTAGTTGTTGATTACATTACGCACCATACTTAATGCAATTGTCACGTTGCTTTGCAACTTAATACTTTGGAGGGGTTCGGATGATAACCTGAAGGTGGACTTTTTAGGCATAGATGCAGTTGGATTGCGGTCTATGTACTTTGTCGTAATGCCCAATTAAATCTCACTATACTTATCATGTCATGTATGTGCATTGTTATGCCCTCTCTATTTGTCAATTGCCCGACTGTAATTTGTTCACCCAACATGCTTTTATCTTATGGGAGAGACACCTCTAGTGAGCTGTGGACCCCGGTCCATTCTTTTAATACTTGAAATACAAATCTGCCTGCAATACTTGTTTTACTATTTTCTCTGCAAACAATCATCTTCCACACAATACGGTTAATCCTTTGTTACAGCAAGCCGGTGAGATTGACAACCTCACTGTTTCGTTGGGGCAAAGTACTTTGGTTGTGTTGTGCAGGTTCCACATTGGCGCCGAAATCCCTGGTGTTGCGCCGCACTACATCCCGCCGCCATCAACCTTCAACGTGCTTCTTGGCTCCTCCTGGTTTGATAAACCTTGGTTTCTTTCTGAGGGAAAACTTGCTGCTGTGCGCATCATACCTTCCTCTTGGGGTTGCCCAACGAACGTGTGAAATACACGCCATCACGAGGCCAGACAGCTATCTGTGGACTTGATCGAAGAAGCTCGGAATTTAGCAGACCAACGTTCCATCATTTACCAGCAGAAGCTCAGACGCTACCATAGTCGTCGAGTTCGGAATCGCTCGTTCATGGCCGGAGACTTGGTCCTCCGCCTTTGTCAGGTGAAAGATCATAAGTTGCAATCTCCATGGGAAGGACCCTTCGTCGTTAGCAAAGTGCTTCACAACGGATCGTACTACCTCGTCGATTTCCGTGAGCTAAAGGACAGACCTGCCAATTGGCACCGGAAACGTAAACGGGAGGATCAGGATGACATTTACGATGAAACATAACGTCGTTGGAACATTGCACAGCTACGTCCTTTCCACACTTAGCGTAGAATTACATACTTTGTAACAATATTATACATGATCAATGAAATAAAGCTTTTGGTTCACTCTATGAGTCATTTACCTCCTTTACTTGTTCATTTTTAGATCGTGTATGTTTTCCGACTAAAACCGCAGAGCTGGATATTTCCGCCTAGGCGTGTATGAAAGTTGTGATTTTCAAAAATCATCCCTTAGGATGTAAGCTTAAGTTTTCTGGTGGAAATGTTTTCTGTTGCGAATTCGTGGATTCCTAGTAGCGATTTCCGGCACCTTGGCTGGGGGCTTGTTTCCGCGGTTATTGACGGATTGCCATTGGGCTTCGTCGCCGCTGGCGAGCGTTTCCGGCTAAAGGTCTTCCGGCTCGCGGAAGGTCAAGCGAGTAAGCCGGAAAACATAGAAATCAGCACTTGCTTTCCAATAAAACGAAACATGCAGATAATATTAAAAGATTGCAGGATAAGTTGTTTCCGCACATCATAGTTGTTTCGTCCCTAGCTACTTATGAATATAAGTTATATTACAAACCCACTCCGGGGCCAAAATGATGCAACACTGTTTCATTGTTTCACAGGAATTCTACGCGGAGGAATGCTCTTCCTCAGATTCCACATAGGCGGAGCCGTCGCCGGAATCGTCGCCGGAGTTGCCATTGGAGAAGTCTTCGGATTGATCAGCGCTTGAGCCGGAACCCTCTATGTCGACCTCCTCAGCATCTTCCTCCTCATCTTCCGCATCCGAGAAGCCCTTGGGGAGATCATACTTGTTATACCAGAACGAGTGATTAACTCGCCCAACAAAGATGCGATCAAACCCTTTGGTTTCCGCGAGGATGGCGCGCATGTTGGTACCCTTAGGAGTATCACGTGCAACATCCGCGAACTTCATGGTGGGGAAGTGCGCCTTGCAGGTGGCCAAGACAAGAGAGGCGACTCCGCGAGCAGAAGATTCTTGCCAATCCTTGACAAGTTCCGGCACCTGCTTCATCAGCCTTGACATAGTGTCAATCACTGTGGTCTTGGCTCTCTTCAAAGACAGGGATTTGGCGATTCCGCGACACGCTTCGAAAAGCTCGTCGATGGAACTCCGCGCTTCATCATACGCTTCCGTCCTCTTGAGGGTTGAGTCCTTGGACCATTCAAACCCAAGACTTGCTGCGAACAAAGGGATCGGTTCCTTCGCGGACACAAGCAACATATGATAAAGTCGGAAATACAGCACAAAGAATGCTTACGGAAGATCATCTTGTCAATAGCCTCCGCCTCTGCTTCTTGAACTTTATTTTTTGCCACTAAGGAGGTTACCCTTTGATGGCTCTTCTTTAGTTTCTCAGCAAGTTCCGCCAGGTCACGGGCGTGCTTCTCGGAGAGCTCCTTCCTCACCAAATTTACCTTCTCAGAGGAATCCTTGATAAAGGTCTTGAGGGATTCGTTCTCCGCCTCGAGCACTTTGACTTTGGCGGACAGCTCATCGAAGGTGGAGTGTTTGGCAGTCTCTTCTATAGGCGGAAAAGTCACAACATGTCATGCATCATGAAAAATTATAGCAAGATACAAATCCAACTCGGAATTCGTACCCTGAAGGCGGGTCTCCAAGCGCTTAATAGCTTTATGGCTATTTTCCGCATTCTGGCGCAACCCCTCAATCTCTGTTATTTGCTCCAGCACGTGGGTGCGCAGATCTTCGTGCAGCTTCCGCGTGTTCTGAGAAGCAGACAAGAGTTAGTCGGATATTCAAAATTCTGGGGGCTGACGAGGAGTTCAAAATCTTGGAGGAATAAAATTTTAAATTTCCGCCTAAGGTACATATTGAAGAAAGCATCGGCTAACACATGTTACACGGAAAAAATGTCTAACCCAATGCTTGGGGGCTAGTGTTACCTGGCGCACCTCCTTATGCTTAGCGAAGAAGACCTTGAGATCACTCTCGAGGTCGGAGAGCTCCTTCATTTCCGTATCTGCAGCCCCCCATACCCTTTCCATCACGTCGGAAACTTTCGCGTGGCGTTGGGAAAGGGTAAGCTTTTGCAGAGACGGAGTAGGTTGAGGGTCAGCTTGGAGCGTGCTGGTAGCATGAATCAGTTGCACCTTCTGCTCGTATTGCTCAGGTGTAGGTTCGGCGGAGGTGGCAGTTGGTTGCTCAGGCAGAGGCGTAGACGAGGATGCGCCCTTCCCGGAACCACCATGGCCAGTCGGGTCTTCAGGAAGGTCATCAATGTTGATGACGTCCTTGGGATCCGGTTTGGTGGCAGAGGAGGCTTTGGGCGGAACCTCGACCTCCGGTGTAACAGGGATGGAAGCCGGAGATGGCTTGACCTTCTTCTTGAGGGCTCTTGGGGCCACGGGGGCTGGCTTCCGGAACTTACGTAAAAGAAAAAAGCATAATAGTTAAGTAAGTACTTGCTCGTGATAACAGAAGATTTTGGAATTCGGAAATCGAGCACTTACCCGGAAGGCTTAAAGAACTGATGAATGTCGGGTTGGGCTTTGTTGCTAGTGTCGATGAGCTTGAGGCGCTTCTTCTCCGCCTCTGCCTTCCGGGTAGCCGCAGTGCTAGGCACTTCGCGGGTGCGTTTGGCTGCAGGGCTGGAGGGAGCAGCTCTCTTCCTCTTGGAGGGGCGCGGAACCTCGGGAGCTTCCGTCTCCGACGCGGCTTCTGGATCCGTGTTGCCCGTGGATGGGACTCGGAGGAGAGTTCCGAGTTCGCCTTCCTCGAGGGCCTCGAGCCAAGTTACAGAGCCAGCACTTAGACAAAATTGTAAGTACAAAGGAAAACAATGTTCAAGTCGAGATAGCATACCGCGGTCCCGGAGCCGCTGGTGTGGATGTCCTTGTTACACACGTGAACATGAAGTTCACGCGGAATCTTGATGAGGAGCCGGATCCTCTTGTCGATGGCGTCGGCGGAGAGATTTTCCTTCGAGACGCGCATCGGATCCTCGCGCCCCGTGTAGTGGAACATCAAGCGGTCCCGATGCTGAAGTGGCTGGATCCGCTTGGTGAACCAAGACATGGTGAGGTCCTTCCCCGTCAGGCCCTCCTCCGTGAGCTTGCAAATCCGCCTGACTGCGCGGGTTAGCTGTGGTGACTCGGAGAGGTGGGGGCACTGCGTCCATGCCGGAGTTTCGCTGGCAGGGCTGTTCTTAAACGGCGGCAGCTTCCTCTCGCCCACCGGGTCGGAGACGTCCTTCAAGTAGAAGAAACATGCGGACCAGTACCGCGCGGATTCGTGGCGGTCGGTAGGGAGGTAGACTCGGCCGGGGCGGAGCATGAAGGTGATGGACCCGCAAGTCGCCAACTCGGAGGTCTGGCGGATCTTCTCCTTCTTGACGGAGAAATAGTATTGGAATAGGGGAAGTTCGGGAGTTACCCGGAGATGGCCCTCGCAGAGAGTGACGTGGTTGCTGATCGCCAGGACGCTGTTCGGCGATATGTTGTGGGGTTGAAGCCCATATTCCTTCATGATTTCCGAGAAGAAGTCGGATGGCGGGAAGGAGAAGCCTCGCTCCACTAGCGCCTTGGTCACCACCATCTCGCCTTCTTGAGGGGTTGGAGATAAGGAACCCGGAATTGTTCGCCAGCTTCCGGGACGCAGGAAACCTTCCGCCTCAAGGTTCCATTTCAGTAGTGGTGCAGGGCCACCATTTCCCTTTGGCTTCGGAATCTCGCTGACGAGCCTTGGACTTCTTGGCGGCGTTTTCTTCCGCCTTCTGTTCTGCCTGTTCCGCCCCGGAGGTTTTCTCCGGGTTTGCAGAAGTTCCTTCGGCGTCCTTCCCGGAGTCCCTGGTGGGATCCAGTTGGACTGGAACGAAGGGAGGAGGGGCGGAGGAGAGGGGGGTTGCCATGATGGGCTCGGAGGATGGAGGCGGAGTCGCAGAAGACATCTGAAGAAAAAGCAGTAGCGGAAAACGGAACTTAGTCGGATCCACGTCATCTTCCTAAGAATCATCCCT
Source organism: Lolium rigidum (assembly GCF_022539505.1). Classification (NCBI taxonomy): domain Eukaryota; kingdom Viridiplantae; phylum Streptophyta; class Magnoliopsida; order Poales; family Poaceae; genus Lolium; species Lolium rigidum. Next base: position 305,118,073 of record NC_061508.1, read on the forward strand.
TCCAACTACGGCGAAAGACTGAAGCTCGAGAACTCACCGTAATGGATTCCGCGGTGGTCGGAGTCGCCGGCGACGAGGATTTCGCGCGGTGGCTCGCTGAAGTTAAGAACGCGATGAACTCCGCGGTGGCGCAACAGCTCCGGCGAGACTCCGGCGGGTTTTCCGGCAGACTCCGGCGCGGCGGAGGAAGAGCTCGAGCGCGGCGCTTCGCAGAGAGGTGAAAAGGGGGGTGAATGATGGTTTAGAGGTTGACGGTGGATATTTATAGGCCGTCGGGGGGAGATTCGTGCTCCGCATCCTGTGGTCGGAACGCAAGCGTCGCACCGTTAGATGCGTGACATGTGTCAAAACCCTAAACGGTAAAAATGGCTAAGGATAAGTTACCGCTGAAATCGCGCGAAAATGGCGCCATAATTGGCGGAACCATTTGAGTCTTTTGAGATTCCGGGTAAACAGCGCGAAGATAAGCAGTTCTCATTCGCAAGCAGGGGAGTAACCCGGAGACATGTTTTAAACTGTCGATGGATGAAGTCCCGCAGGATGGGAAGGTTTTTCCAACTAAAAGTTGGGAAAGAAGAAAATGTGAAGTTGGAGTTCTTCAAGTTTCTCCGTGTTACCAACATTGCCGGAGACCATAAGGCGCTAGCAAGGCGGAAACGGGAGGTGAAACTCGGAGAACTCGGGGGCTACTGTTGTGGGTATACTTCATGGGTGTACCATCGACGGTGCCTAGATCCGGCAAGCCCGGGTGGCCCATAGATGGTGATGTGGCATGTGGCCCATCGGGCGGCCCGATTGCTTGTTAATCCTGAAGGATGAAGTCCGACCCAGGAGAAGGGAGCCGGATCCGACCTACCTTTGGAGGAACCCGGATCCATGAAGGCCCAGTAGGAACCCGGATCCGGGACGACGTATAGAGGGAGGCGGATCCTTGACGTACACGGCAAGACATAGTTCCGTAGTTAGGCAAACCTGTAATCCGGCTAGGACTCTCCATGTAAACCCTAGATCCGTGCGCCTTTATAAGCCGGATCCTGGGAGCCCTAGAGGCACAACCACAACTCATTGTAACAACGCGAAAGCGCCCAGATAATTCCAGACAAGCAGCAGTAGGCCCTGTCATCGTGCAGGTGTTCCGAAGCTGGGTAAATCGCGTACCACCGTCCCGTGTGCACTCCGCCCTATGGCCCCTACTTCTTCTCCGTCTCGTGAGGATCCCTCCTCCGAGGTACCGTCGATCAGGCAACGACAGCTACCTTGAACAAACAAGATCATCAGTTTTGTCACGTGACGAACATAGCACATGCATTCACTTTATCCCCCTAGTGAGATAGCAAAAGAAATCGCAAAGCCATAATAGATCATGAATTTGTTGTCACTATGCAATCACTAAAACCATGCTATTTAATCTAACACACACACATCACCCCCACACATGGTCTTGCATACAAGTTGGATCAGAACCAATACTTAAGAACGGGGTACATAATATGCATCTATCAATACATCTTACACAAAAGTATAGTCAAATTTCATAGCATCATATCATAGAATAAATATCCATCACATAGGTATTACATATCATGTTGGCCAGCTCATATGGCACTAAGAACTATGAAAGAACATGAGAGAAATAGATCAAGCTACTGCCACAAATCCGTAGTCCGGAGACTACTCCCCCATGATCATGGTGTTGATGATGAAGACGTTGCAGTAGGTGGATATCCCTCTAGCGGCGGCTCCGTTGGAGTTTCCCCCTCCAATCTTCTCAGTTGCAGCCTCCGTTTTCGTGGTGTTTCTGCGGCGTTCTCCTCCAGAGAACCCTCAGGGTCATATATATATATATATATATATATATATATATATATATATATATATATATATATATATATATATATATATATATATATATATATATATGACATATTCATACTACACCCGGGTGTAGTTAGACCCACGTGTGTTTCGTATAATATAGGGAGTATCTATCATACCGAAGTATATGTACATGTAGTATGAAGTATATAAGACTATTTTGGTAGTATATATAATACTTTGCATGCAGTATGCACATTTTTTTACGTAGACTCATTTTTTACGTATACATATGCATGTATTTCGTATATATAGTGCAAACTACATGCTCACTTATATTTTTTTCACAAAACTTGGTGTAATATCTTAGATATAATATAAGAACATACTCAAATCGATAAAGTATGGTACATACTTCCGTATGGTAGTATATGACACGTGGGTGTAGTTACACCCAGAGGTAGGAAGTATTTATCCTATATATATATATATATATATATATATATATATATATATATATATATATAGAGGATAAATACTTCCTACCCCTCGGTGTAGTTACACCCATATCTATATACTTCCGTACGGATGTATATATGATACTTTATCGGTTTGAGTATGTTCGTATATTATATCCGAAATACAAGTGAACCCATAGTTTGCACTATATATCCGAAATACATGCATATGTATACGTAAAAAATGAGTCTACGTAAAAAATGTACATACTACCTACAAAGTAGTATATCTACTTTCAAAATAGTTTTTATATACTTCATACTACATGTACATACTCTTAGGTATGATAGATACTCTCTAGATTATGAGAAACACACGTGGGTGTAACTACACCCGGGTGTATATATATAGGTCTGCTATTCTCGAACCGGTTCGAGAATAACTATTCTCGAACCCTTTCTGAACTTCCGCGTGTTTCACAAGCGAACTTCTCGACGGAATACCAGAATTGCATATTCGTGCAGACAGTATTTTCATGTTGATTTTTAAACCGCTTATCGGAATGATGCATATAATATACCGTTGGATTCGTATAGTAATTTCGCATCTTTATCTTATTCATTGTTTTTCGAAATTCTCTATTGTTTAAAAACAATTTTGAATATACAAAACAACATTTTCGCGGATTTCAGCAATTCCGTGCAGTTTTTTAGGTCTAATTTCCAAAAGGTTACTCGGATTGATGCATATGATATGCCATTGGAAAGCTGTTGACTAGGCGCAACTTTTTTATATAGATCGTTTTCTCCAATTATTTATAGTTTAAGAGCAGATTTGAAAAAGAAACATGATTCTACTTTTCGGAATACTAGAATTACATATTTATGCGGAAAGTAATTTTAATTTAATCTTTAAATAGCATATCGAAATGATTCATATAATATACCGTTGGATTCGTACAGTAATTTATCATCTTTTTCGTGTTCATTGTTTTTCCAAATTCTCTATTGTTTAAAAATAATTTTGAATATACAAAACAGTATTTTCGCGGATTTCACTAATTCCGTGCAGTTTTTTAGGTCTAATTTCTAAACGATTCAACGGATTGATGCATATGATATGCCATTGGAAAGCTGCTGACTAGGCGCAACTTTTTCATATAGATCATTTTCTCCAATTCTTTATAGTTTAAGAGCAGATTTGAAAAAGAAACATGATTCTACTTTCCGGAACACTAGAATTACATATTTATGAGGACAGTAATTTTAATTTAATCTTTAAATCGCTTATCGGAATGATTCATATAATATACCGTTGGATTTGTACAGTAATTTATCATCTTTTTCGTGTTCATTGTTTTTCCAAATTCTCTATTGTTTAAAAATAATTTTGAATATACAAAACAGTATTTTCGCGGATTTCACTAATTCCGTGCAGTTTTTAAGGTCTAATTTCCAAACGATTCATCGGATTGATGCATATGATATGCCATTGGAAAGCTGTTGACTTGGCGCAACTTTTTCATATAGATCATTTTCCCCAATTCTTTACAGTTTAAGAGCAGATTTGAAAAAAAAAACATAATTCTATTTTCCGGAACATTAGAACTAAATGTTTATGCGGACAGTATTTTTAATTTAATCTTTGAATCGCTTATCGGAATGATGCATATAATATACTATTGGATTCGTATAGTAATTTCGCATCTTTTTCGTGTTCATTGTTTTTCCAAATTCTTTATTATTTAAAAATCATTTCGAATATACAAAACAACATTTTCGTGGATTTCAATAATTTCGTGCAGTTTTTGAGGTCTAATTTCCAAACGGTTTATTGGATTGATTCATATGATAAGCCATTGGAAAGCTATTGACTAGGCGCAACTTTTTTATACGTATAACTTTCACCAATTATTCACAGTTTAAGAGCAGATTTGAAAAAAACATGATTCTACTTTTCGAATTTCTTGTTTTTATTTACTGTTTTTCGGGATTTATTTCCGAACCACATGTCGGAATGTTCCAACTGAAATTTTGTTGAAAATATATTGATTAGGTGCAACTTTTTCGTGTTGAATTTTTTACATCGAACTTCCTCGAGGTACAATGTGAACTTCAGGATGTTACGAAGTGAACTGTCATTTTGACTTAGTGAATTTCAACAAAATGTAGTTGTACGACGTATTTTAAAGTGAACTTCCATGAGATGGAAAGTGTACTTCCACGCGGTACAAAGTGAAATTCATTTTTTTACAAAGTGAATTCCCACAAGAAGTAATTTTATCGGCGTGCAAAAAGGTGAACTTCTACGTGGTGCCAAGTGAACTTCCTCGTAGTGCACAAAGTGAACTACTGTTTTAACCTAAGTGAATTTTGACAAAAAAAAGTATTTCAGGTTGTTTAACAAAACGTAATGTGAACTTTCGAAAAATGATGTGAACTTCTGGAAAAAGTAAAGTGAACTTCCAAAAAAAAGTTAAGTGAACTTCCGAAAAATGAAGTGAACTTCCCAAAAAAGTAAAGCGAACTTCCGAAAAATAAAGTGAACTTCCCAAAAAAGAAGTGAACTTCGGGGAAAAGTAAAGTGAACTTCCAAAAAAACTAAAGTGAACTTCGAGAAATGAAGTGAACTTCCGAAAAATGAAGTGAACTTCGAAAAAGTAAAGTGAACTTTCCAAAAATGAGCTGCACTTCCCAAAAATGAAGTGAACTTCGAAAAAGTAAAGTGAACTTCCGAAAAATGAAGTGAACTTGCTCAAAAAATGAAGTGAACTTCCGAAAAAGTGAAGTGAATTTCCCAAAAAATGAAGTGAACTTCAGAAAAAATGAAGTGAACTTCCCAAAATGAAGTGAACTTCCAAAAAGTAAAGTGAACTTCCAAAAAATGAAGTGAACTTCCCAAAAAATGAAGTGAACTTCCCAAAAAGAAAAGTGAACTTCCAGAAAAATGAAGTGAACTTCCCAAAAAGTGAAGTGAACTTCCGAAAAATGAAGCGAACTTCCAAAAAATGAAGCGAACTTTCAAAAAATGAGTTCGGCGGTATGTGGCGTGGGTTTGATAGTAGGCGGGATGGAGTCGGCGGGAGGTAAGGTAGGGTGGGGTCATCGAGAGGTGGTGTGGGTGGGATCTTCGGAAGTTGGAGGTGTGGGGTTGGTGGGTGGTGGTGGTGGGGTAGGGTCGACGAGAGGTAGGGTGGGGTCGACGGAGCGGTGGGGTTGGCGGGCGGTAGCTAGGTGGGGGGGGGGTTGGGGGGGGGGGGGGGGGTTGGGCCGGCGGAAGGTTGGATGGGATTGGGTGGTTGTGTCGGGTTTAGAAGGTCTTTAGAGAATGGTTGTAGAATAACTAGTCTATAACATCCTGGGGGGGGTTCTAGAATAGCTATTCTAGAACCACTCTTAAGGGGGGTTCGAGAATAGTATATATATATATATATATATATAGTGGTTTTTAGGTCAAAATACATCGTTTGCGAAAGAATCAAGCGAATTTCACGACCGACGGTCGACAAAGGGAGGGTGGCGCGCCTTAGCAAGGTGGGTGCGCCACCTGGCCTCTTTTGGCCCTCAGGCCTCTCCAGGTCTGCTCCAAAATCTCATCTTGCTTCTTCTGCTGAAAAAATGACGTCCCCAAAATCCTAGCTCAATTTGACTCCGTATAGGTCTTTAAAAGTGAAAAATGCACAAAAACAGGGTATTCCTTTTCTACAAAGTTATAAATAAAATAAAGGAGATCATTTGTAAATCCCCATAAATCAATGTAAAACGTGGTATTATCATCATATATGTTGCTAATATGTGGGAATTCATGTAAATAAAGTACAAAGTTCATGTATGCATTTTACATGCATTGATATGTTATCCCTAGCAGCTCTCTTGGATCTCTAGACTAGCCCCAAAGACCAATACTAGTCTTTTCTGCATATTTTGTTCTCACTCGTGTGCACCCGGGATCAACTTCCTCGTCGGTCACCCATCCTCAAATCGCTTCAGGACAAGCACACTTAACCTCGGAGTTCTTTGTAGACGAGCTCCTAGAAAAAAGTACACCTTGTTAGTATGAGTATTCTATCAATCCTATTGAGCCATGGGCCAAGATATCACACTCATCCCCTTAGAAGATCGATGTCCTTTTTGTCAACCCAAGCCAAAAATTGCGCCTCGTTAGTATGAGTATTCTATCACGTCCTTGTCAGTAAACCCAAGCCAACAACTTCCCCTCGTTAGTATGAGTAGTCTACCAATCCTATTGAGCCATGGGCCAAAATATCACACTCACCCCCTTAGAAAACCAACGTCCTTGTTGATCAACGCTAGCCTAGAACTTTCCATCTTGGGGCATGTTTATGCTTCCAATACCACTACATGCGCCTAATCAGCTCCTCCCTGGTGCCCGTGCGCCCTGGTGCTTTTGTTTCGCCGAAGGAATCGATAGGTTGAGCCAAGAGCTGAACGACCATCGAAGTCGTCGCTCCGAGACGTGTACGACTAATAGGAGAGGGAGACGTATTTAAACATGCCGTTCTCTTCTTAAGCGAGTATGGCTCAAGATACAAATATAAGCACTAAATGACTCTTATTTGGGTATGATGATTGAAGTTGGGCATTCACTAGTGAGTGTGTTTATATATCTCCATGATCGCATGTGGAAACGTATAAATGGTTGTTTGGATAGACCAGTGTCCAGGGTAGGAAATGAGGTCTTTCTTAAATTGGTTGTCCAAGCCATTCCGTCACATGTTATGAGTTGCTTTCAGTTGCCAGTGCCATCTTATGAATAGATGCAAAAATCCATTGCAAACCATTAGCGGGGAAGCGAAGGGGGAAGAAAAGGATGCATTGGAGATCTTGGCAATGGCTCACGACACCAAAATCACTAGGAGGGTTGGGCTTTCGTGACATGGAACTCTTTAATCAGGCGATGCTATCTCGACAGGGGTGGTGTCTACTCACAGACCCATCCTCTCTCTATGTTGTTTCCTGAAGAGTAGATACTATCCTAAATGTGACTTTTGGGATGCTCCATCTCCACGCTCGTCCTCATATACATAGCGTAGCTTCTTGTTTGGTCTTGAGTTTCTGAAGACATGTGTTTGCTGGGGTAATGGGGATGGAGCCTCGACGAAGATTGAAACTGGCAATTGGATACCTAGTGTTTCCCCCACATTGCTAAAACTTGAAGTTCCTTTGCTTGAAAACCAATTGGTTAGCTCACTGCTTTTAGAGGACACGGGGACATGGGATGTGGATTTAGTCCACACCATGTTTTCAGAGGAGGTGGCAGAGCAAGTGCCCTAGGCTCCAATTAGTCGATATGGTGTTGTGGACTTTGCTTCATGGACACACATGTTTTGATTGTTATACCGTCAGGTCTAGGTACAATTTAGCAAGAGCATGCAAATTCAATGAACAACAACATCAAGGGTTGTGGCTTGTCTTCTGGTACTAAAGGGGATTCGAATCTATGTAAGTCCCTCTAGTCTACTAAAGCTCTGGGAAAAATGAAGATAACATGTTGGCGTTTTGCCCATATTGTCTTCCTCGTGACCACCGGCTCCAGAAACGGAAGATCCCAACATGCCCGTATTGTATCTTTTGTGGAATTAATTAGACTATTTAGCATAATGTTTTATTCTGTCAATTTGCTCGTGAATTCTAGAAAACTGTCCACGCACATGATGCATGCATGCAATCATTTGCACCATCATGGTCTCGTGTATGAATACCAAGGAACACGAGTGACTCCCATGCACATTTAAGAAGGGGCGACGCAATTTACTGCGCTGGCCGTTAAATCGGGTGTTTTTAAAATCAACGCTAAGTTGCTACGCTAGTACTAACTTCTAATAAAAAATAAAATAAATTAGAAATAATACTCGCTATGTCCTAAAAATGATGTCTAGATACACTAAAATTTAGATAAATTTGCGACATCCTTTTTGAAATGAGCGACTAGATTTTTGGTGTTAGTGGAAAAGGATGGACTAGCAAACAAAAATATAGTGCATTTGGAACCAAAAAAATGACGACCCAACAGAAAAATGTATCAAATGGAATATAATCATTGACCGTACCAAAGCAGGGAACTAAAATTTTGGACAAATGTAAGCCCGATGAACAAGAACTAAAGACCGAGGAATGCACCACATCTACACGAGGAACAAACTTTAGCTTCCAATGAACTACATCCAGGTACATGTGAAAAACTATTTGGATAATTGGAATAAAATTACGACTAAAGTTAGAACACGAACTGAAATCCGAGGAACGTATCACATCTACAGGAGGAACAAAACTTTAGCTTTTGAGGAACTAAATCCAAGTACACGAGGAAAAAAGTTAGGTATGAAGGAATAAATCTTTAGCTTTCTAGGAACAAAACTCTAGTTGTCAAGGAACACAAATTTAGTTGTTGAGGAACAAAACTTTAGCTATCAAGGAAGAAACTTTATATAGTCCAGGATCAACATGGAGCATTGGAGGAAACAACCTATAGATTGAGGGGAACAAAACATCTTTTATAATGAGGAAAAACTTGGAGGAATATGATCAACAAAGCTATAAGGTGAGGGGAACAAACCAATTTATAGTGTGGAACAACTTGAGAAATATAATTAAGGGCTGACCCAATACGTTAAGGGGAACTCACTCAATTATAGTGAGGAAAAACTTGACATATAACGAACAACCCCAAAGGTTGTGGGAAACAAAACCATTTGTAATGAGAAACATGGAGCATATGAGGAACAACCTCATAGGCCGAGGGGAACAAAATCTTCAATAACGAGTAACAACTTAGAAGCATGTGAGGAACAACCACATATTTTAAGGGGAACAAACCCATTTGTAGGGAGGGACAACTTTTAGGCATATGAGGACCAACCATATAGATTGAGGGGAACAAAATAATTTTTACTATAGAGGAAAATGACGAACAACCTCGTAGATTGAGGGGGGAACAAAACCCCCATTTATTATGAGAAAAATTTGGAGTAATATGTGGAACAACATCATAATTTGAGGCGAATAATTTTTTTGTGAAAATAATTTTATGAAGTAAGAGGAACAAAACTTTAGAGGACAACAAAAAAAAATAAAGTACACGAGTTACCAAGGTTAAGAGGCCGAGGAACAAAACTTTAGAGGCCTAAGAACAAAAATTAAATACACGAGTAACAAAAGCTTAGAAGCCGAGGAACAAAACTTAAAGGGCCTAGGAACAAAATATTAAAGGTCCAGTAATAGCTTTGAGACATATGAGGAACAACTCGCCAGATTGAGGGGAACAAAACCTTTTATAACAAGTGGATATCTAAGAAACAACCCAACAGATTATGGGGAACAAGAATACTGCGTCTGAGAAACACATCTGGTTTATCCCGAAATAAAACTATTGTGTCCGAGGAACACATCTCGTCAACATGTGAAACAAATCTCGTTTACTCAGGGAACAAGACTGTTCCGTTTGAGAAGCACAACTCGTATACTCAGAGAACAAGAATATTACTCCCAATGAACAAATCGTGTATACCCAGAAAGTAAGAATATTGCGTCCGAGGAACAAATCTCATCTACTCAGAAAATCGAATATTACGTCCGAGCAATACATCTTGTCTCCACGGGGAACCGGAATATTGCATCCTAGGAACAAATCTCGTCAACACTAGGAATGACAATTGAGTCAAAGGAAAAAAAGCGATCTACTCAGGGAACAAGAATATTGCATCCCGAAAACAAACCTCATCTACTCAGGGAACAATAATATTGCATTCGAGGAACAAATTTCCTCTACTGGGAACACGAACTACGTCCGAGGAACAAACATCGACTGCTGGGGGAACAATAATATTGGGTCCGGGGAAGAAATCTCGTTAACATAGGGAACAATAATTGTGTTCGAGGAAAAAAATCTCGTCTACTCGGAGAACAAGAATATCCCGTCTGAAGAACACATCTCGTGTACTTAGGGGATAATAATATTGAGTGATAGGATCACATTTCGTCTACTAAGGGAACAAGAATATTGCGTCCCAGAAAACATCTTATTTACGTAGGGAACAACAATATTTCATCCTGGAAACAAATCTCGTCTACTCGGGGAACATGAATATTGCGTCAAAGGAAAAACATCTTGTTTACGTAGGGAACAACAATATTTCATCCCGGGAACAAATCTCGTCTACCCTGGAACAAGAATATTGCATCCGCGAAACAAACCACTAATACAAGGGAACAAAATCGTGTCGATGAAACACATAGAAGGAACAAAAAAATTATAGCAGATGAGACATATAGAAGGAACAATATAATAAGTTAAATGGAAAACACACTGAAAACTAGAAAACATAAGAAACTTAAATAAATAGAAAAGCATGAAACCCATTAATATATATATATATATATATATATATATACATTTTTTTGAGCGAAAAATGATGAAAAGATAAATACCATTTTAGATTAAAAAGAAACAAAGTTTTTAAAACATCATGGAAACAATAGAAACTTGACTTAAAAAAGAAACACAAGAAACTATACTTAGGAAATAGAAAAACCCGTCTATAGCGCTAGCTAATTGATGTACTCACGTACCTATATGTGGATGGTTTTGACGGCAAAGATAATGCTACATGTATGTAAGTACGTATTTACGTGGTGTTGGCATTAGTTTCTTTTACATTTTCTCTCTTCTTTCTTTTGGGTTTGATGTGTTGTTTGCGCGAGCGGTGATTGCTATCTTGTAACTGTTGGTTGCTATATAAATATACCGGGGTGAAAGTCTATTTCAAGAAGAAAAACGTGGTGCACTACTGATAGGGTGCTTTCCGCACGATTCGCATGCTATGCTACTTTTTTTTTTTTGAGGGTAACATGCTATGCTACTTGTTTACGAACGAAGGAAGCAGCGAGCCCGAACCTCAATATCGAACGAAAGCGAACTAGAATGTTGATGGGCCAAGTCCATACAGAAAACGCTTCAGCGAAACGAGTAGGGAGCAGTTTCCGGGATACATAGTTGAGCCGTGTATAGGATTTGCCCTCGTCCTCCGCCGTCTCCCGCATCACAAGTTCAGAACTATTAAACCCACACCACATTCTTACCATAATCCGGCCATCCCTATCCCATCCATCTCGAAAACCCTAGATCCTCAAAGAGGATGACAGATCTGGTCTGTGATAACAACATCGACCGTAGCCTCAATCCTATGCCTATGCTCAAATATTCCACCGTCGAATCTATGGAGAACTACCTTAGTTACGGGCAATGCCATAGGGAATTCGAGGATGTCAAGGAAGTCCCGCCGCTGGCGCTCATCTTTCTCCAATGTACGAGTGATTTACATTTTCCTTTTTTCCAGTTAGGATTGAGTTGTTTGATCTACCCTAGGACTTTATGCCTGGTTCTTGTTGCCATCTGTTGCCGGAAAAGTTCGATCTGTCCCCAAATTGCTTCTTGCTTCACTGTACATGCGTGCGTGGTTGCTTTATCTCGTTGTGCTATTGAGTGTACCGATGCTGCATTTAGCTTCCAACCCTCACATGTTTTCCTTGTCTATGATTTGGAGGGTTCTTCTTCGTTGATTATATACTTATTTATTACTGCTGTTGGATCTGACCATGCTACTATTCGTTCCACTTTAAGCGTTCATGGAGAGAGCATGGACCTGGAAACGGCTAGTGCCATGGACGGTCGGTCGTGTCTCACTCAAAGATTACACGGATTACCTCAAGAAGTATCTCGAGAAAAATGGTTTTGTTCGTCTTGACGTGTGTGCTGAGGCCAAAAGGGTTAGTTCATCCATATACCAAATTAACCAAACTCTGTTACTTGATTGATTGCTTTTGCTAAATCAACTTCGTTGCAACGCTATATATGGTCTTATTAAGTGTCTCAAGATGGAGAAGAAGTATGTTGACAGTCGTGGTCGTGGGGGACCTCTGAGTGAAAAGAACGACAGTCTAAGCTGCAAGATCATCAAGCTGGCAGAGAAGCTACGTGACTCGGGGAGTTTATCTGTTACTGCAGCTGCTGGCTTGAAGGTACGGTACATGCCTGCCTGCTAAATCAGATTAAATTGTGGCAAGAAAGCCTATTTAACTTCTAGATCTTATTGTTTTATGTCATTTGGCATGTTTGGATAATTAAAAATTATCAATGGTTTCCAGTGTATTGCAGAGGTGGCTAGATTGATGTCTAAGTTGGGAACTCACACTAGGATATTCAAATTTAGCGATGAGGTCCGGAGGTGTGCCTCAAAACTAATGATGTACCAAGGGCCTGAATCTCAAAGTGTCGCTGCTGCCATGCTGGTATGATATGCCTGCACTCGAAAAGAGTGTGGTTTAGCTACTTTGCAGTATGCATGATTTGATGCATATAATGAAGCTTCTCACCAATTGCAAAATAATGGTTTGTTATAGGGTATGGCAAAGGAAGCTAGGGTTGCTCTTAAGTTGCTTAAGACAATTGCAGAACCTGAAAGCTTTGAAAATTTTGAAGTCTGTAAAGTTGTTCTGGACTCCACAATGAGCCTTTTGATGCATTTAGAAAGAAATTTTGTGCTTCAGGCTTCTGCTACTTCCAGAACAGATAAGACTGAAGGGTATGCTATATCTAAGTAACTAAATATTACTCCTTCAGTTGAAAATTCCAACATATCGATTAAGGAGAGTCACAAATTTTAATATATTTCCAGTCGTATTGGTTTGTTGCATCCACCTCCTCCTTTTAAGGGCAACCACACACAGCCAACCAAAGATAATTACACCAACCACGACAGAGTTGTTAGCATAAAACCACCACATTTCGGGCTAAATGTCGATTTTGGTACCACTTTGTGTTTTCGGAGCAAAAACTACCACATTTCTCCGAGATTTTCACAGAAAACACTAATCTAGTATTTAACACGAATTGACAGTGACATGGGAGGTCCACGTGTAAGGCTGATGTGGCAATATTGATAAGCTAGCCTATATTAAAAAGGACGTACCCAGTGCTGTGAGAGCGCCTATATTAAAAAATAAAAATTCTCATTAAAAAATAACCCACAGGTCTTCTCCTTCCTTCCCACAACCTGAGACCACCTCCACCGGCCATCACCGGAGCTCTTGGATTCCTAGCCGGAGATCCCCCGAGCCCGCCCCATGGTCGGATCTCTCCAGCGGCCGCCCCATCGCTAAAGCCAAGAGTTTGATTCTCCGCAGCACAAGTTGGACCCGGAGGTCGATTTCCCTCCTCCCACGATGGACTAAGACTTCGGGGCACGACGGCACCGCCGAATTTCCATACCGGCTTCGAGATCGACGGCAAGCACGTGGTGCTGCGGACGTTCTGGCCACGGCGCGGCGCGCAGTCGTCGAGCGCGGAGGAGCTCGTGCGCAAGGTAGTCGGAGGCGTGGATTGGAGGGAGGTGGTGGCCGGCCTCGCTGGCGGTGGCGGAGTACTGAGGCGGCGGAGTATGGAGGCGGCAGCGGCCTTGTCTCGCTGGCGGCGGAGGAGTACGGCGATGGCATTGGTCTGCCTCGCCGGAGCACGGTGGCGGACCGGCGTTGTGGGTGGAGTGTGGCGAGGAGTCGGTCGGGTGGGGCACTCTGTTAAATTCCTTCATTATCATATTTCCCTTTTTTATTTTTTCTGTAGCTATTTTTATTTTCTTAATGAGAGCAGACAAGTGGATCCTAGTCCACATCAGCAAAATAGCACCGACAGGTGTACCTACCGGTCAGTTTTCGTGTCAATTTGTTATCAGCTAACAATTAGTGTTTTTGTGAAAACCTCCGGAAAATGTGGTAGATTTTTTGCTTCAAAAACATAAAGTGGTACCAAAATCGATATTTATCTCGAAATGTGGTGGTTCTATTCTAACAACTCACTACGACACACAGCGCCTCCTTAATTCTAGCGCGAGAGTGGGGCAGATTTGGGAAGCTAGCGTTCTACCGCACCCACGCCTTACTTTCTGGCGAATTTTGCCAAAAAAAAAAGCCCTATTTGACGGAATGGAGGGATATCTTGATTTTCTTTCATCTTTACTGTCTTACCTATCCTTTTGTTTATGTGTTCTGAAATGATAGAAATTCAGCTGCTGACGAGTTTGCTGGAAATAAGACCTCCATGGATATACATCAAAACAGAGACAAGAAAAGAAAGAGGACGCCTGAGATCAAAGGTGAAACTTCAAACAATAATGCACTGAGCCTTATGTGATGTAATTATTGGTGTTATTAACAAACATTATTTGTATATTTGTTCAGACAGTGAAGATGTGGCCGTGTCTGGTCTGCCAAGACAATAGTGGAAATGCAGGGGAAGTTTGTTAAAAAAAATAGATGGAAAATGTTTGTTAAATTACCAGAGTGCCTTCATCAAATGGGCACAGTTATTGAATGGAAGCTGTGAAATGCTTTATCTGCAGTCTTGAGCATTTACTGGTTCCAACCATTTGAATTTTGTATTTCACTAGTATCTTGCTCATTTGAAGTTGATTATGGCAGATGATGAACATCTGCCTTTCGAGCAGAAATGGTAATGCTAACAAGAGTGCATGCTCATATTCATGTGATACACAACATATTTACTATCTGATATTCATTCAGATCATTTTCGTTCGTATTTTTGTCTTTGTTTTTCTTCGTTGTAGGCATGATGTCATTGTAATTTATATGCAGTCATTGAACCTAAGCTACAGAAAGGGCATATGATGGTACTAAGGAGCAAATCAAAATGATTAGTGAAGCAGTAGCAATGGTTAAGTTCATACTGCTGTCTTTTGGGCTGCAAAACAGTGTTTGTTGTGAGTATTCTGTGTTACAGTACTCTACTACTAACTCTGATGGAAATTAGTTGTGTAGTAATTTTATTTGAATTTCGTTGTTGTGCCTTGCTCTGAAATCCAGCCGGAGCTTCTATGTTTTGAACAATAAACAATTGCATACATATGTTACTGAATCAATGTCTAGGATAGTGATTTAGTAAATTGCACTGCAGGTCTATCATTTTAGTCCAACAACTTCAAAAATACCTCGCTGGCTAAAGTAATAAAGCCTTGAAAGTCCTTGTGAAAGCTGCCAGGAACGCCATTTGGTCCTCTTCGTCTTGCTTGATTGGATGTGTTCTCCCGATTCGTTATAGAAGGGTGACTCGTTGATGTCCCCGATACCTAGCTGGTGGAGTGTTCTTTGTGATTTATTTAGCATAAGGCCCTGGTGGCATGATGTTCACCCATTTTTGGGTTTGTAGGTGTTACGTGGTGACTTCGGTTCTTTGATGTATGTTTTTGACATATCATAAAATTATAAATAATAGCTAGGAGTCTCAACGTCCTTTTAGGAAAAAAATGTAGCTCTTCAAGGTTCTTTTCTTGCTTTTGGTGAAGCAAGTTGACCTCGTCATGTTGACGGGCCTTGATAGCCTCGAAGGGTTTTCATTGCTCATCCGATAGCTCTTTGAAAGCAGGTGAGATTTTGGCTATCGAACTCGTTTTGTGACCGGTCATTGTTGCCCTGATCGTACATAGAGTTTTCCTATGTGGGGTTGCCAAAAAGCATGTTGAGCTTTTAAATGGCGCCCACACACGCAAAAGAGAGTCGCTGAGGTGTTTGATCGACCACACCTAAGATTCGTGTAGCTTGACGCCAAGGGTGAAACACTGGAGCTCACGTCGAAGGAGTTCTATCGTCAGCATGATACAGAAGACAACCAGAAGATGCATTTGAAACCAAAAATACCAGTTCCTAAGGAAGAAACATGTCGGAGATTTCGGCGACTATGTGTTGAACCAAGCAAATTTCGGAGATCTCGGCAAGTTTTTTTTTAGATATGGGAGCATCGCCCCAGCCTCTGCATCAATAGATGCACACGGCTCATTTTATTAAACCAAACGTACCAAAGTAGTTTACAAAAAAATCCGGATTACACTCATGGTGAGACTAAGGTCGATACATGAATCAACCACAGAAAGATGCAGCATGTAGATAGCCTATCCATTTGCTAATCTATTAATGTGTCGCCATCCAGTAGCCCGGAAAAAGAAGTCCTGAGCAACCACTAGCATCCGGTTGCACCCAGAAACCATATCCTCCCGCTGTTCCATAGGGAGAAGCAAAACCCATTGTTGAATCCAATGCGCAGCGCGTCGGATAACCTGCAAAAAATTAGTCCCAATTTGTTTATTAAAGATGATATCATTCCTCGTCCTCCAAATGGACCAGCATAAAGCAGATGCACCCATACGGATTTTGTGTTTATCGTCCTTACGTACCCCGTTAAGCCATTTACCAAACATATTAGTAACATTAGCTGGTGGAGGAATGTTGTAAGTAAAATAATCCATACGCCAAATAATCTTTGCAAATGGGCAAGTGATAAATAAATGGTTAACGGTTTCAGTTGAATCACAAAAACAACATTTTTGACACCCCTTCCACTTTCTTTTAGCAAGGTTATCCTTAGTAAGGAGCACTTTGTTACTAAGGAACCACATAAAAGTTTTAATTTTCAAGGGGATCTTTAATTTCCACAAATATTTACGAAGGTAAATAGCATGTCCATTCATCATATCTAGATACATAGACTTGACTGAAAATAGACCGGAATCAGTGAGTTTCCAACAAAACACATCCGGTTCATTATCTAAAGAGATTGTCTTTAACCGTTGACATAGATTCAACCATTGTACCCATTTGTTATTATTTAAACCTCTTCTAAAAGTGATATTTAAGGGTGTATGAGCCAAAACTGTTGAAACAAGGACATTTTTATGTTGAACAATGTTATATAATGCTGGGTACTGTTGACACAATGGGGCATTCCCCATCCATGTATCCTCCCAGAACCTAACAGTCATTCCATTACCCACCTTAAAAAAACCCGGTTAAAGAATTCTGTCTTTATATGCATAAGTCCTTTCCAAAAATGTGAATCATTAGGCTTTGCTTCAACCTGTGAAAGAGTTTTATTCTTGAGATACTTATTATACAACAGTTGCTGCCACATACCCTCTTCCGAGAGCAATTTAAACAGCCACTTACTGAGTAAACATTTGTTCTTTAACTCAAGTACTTCGATTCCTAACCCACCTTGATCTTTAGGTCTACACAAAATATTCCACCTAGAAAGTCTATATTTCTTTTCATTCTCATCCGATTGCCGGAAAGAAATTTGATCTATAGTAATCTAACTTTTTCCTCACCCCAACTGGGATTTCCAGGAAGGATAACATGAACATAGGTAAGCTTGTTAGAACCGAATTAATGAGAACTAGTCTATCGCCGTATGAAAGCATTTTCCCACGCCAACAACTTAGCTTAGATGCAAATCGGTTCTCTACAGGGTTCCACTCAGCATTTCGAAGTGCCCTATGATGTATAGGGATACCCAAATATCTGAAAGGTAAGGATCCAGCTTCGCACCCAAAAATATTTCTATATTGATGCTCCATATCTTTAGCCTTACCAAAGCAGAAAATTTCACTCTTATGAAAATTTATTTTAAGGCCAGACACCTGTTCAAAGATAGAAAGAATAAGCTTCATATTAATAGCTTTTGCTATGTCATGTTCCATAAAAAGAATTGTATCATCCGCATATTGTAATATAGATATCCCCCCATCAATCAGGTGCGGTAACAAACTTCCAACTTTCCCATCTTCCTTAGCCCGAGAAATAAGTATGGCCAACATATCGGCAATAATGTTAAATAAAATCGGGGACAAAGGGTCACCTTGGCGCAAACCTTTCCTAGTTTGAAAATAATGTCCGATATCATCATTAAATCGAATACCTACACTCCCCCCTTGTACAAAGTGTCGAATCCTCTCACACCAAATTGGATCAAAACCTTTCATACGAAGAACTTGTTGCAAAAAAGGCCATTTTACCTTATCATATGCTTTCTCGAAATCAATTTTAAAAAGAACCCCATCAAGCTTTTTCCTATGTAATTCATGTATCGTCTCATGAAGGACCACCACACCTTCGAGGATATGTCTTCCTGGTATAAAAGCTGTCTGTGTAGGTTTGATCACTTTCTGAGCTACTTCCGATATTCGGTTCGTAGCTACTTTAGTGAAGATTTTGAAACTAACATTCAGTAGGCAAATTGGTCTATATTGTTGAATTTGGGTGGCGTTTTCCTTTTCCGGGAGCAAAGTGATAACTCCAAAGTTGAGTTTATACAAATCTAAATCTCCTCTCTGAAAACACTCAAAGAGTGCCATCAGATCTTTTTTAATGACTTCCCAAAAATGCTGATAAAATTCAGCCGGAAATCCATCAAGTCCAGGCGATTTATTATGCTCCATTTGAAAGATAGCTTTATGAATTTCATCTATTGAGTGATTCATGGTTAATAAATCATTTTCATTTGCCGATAGTTGTGGAATATCACCAGTTCTATTTTCATCCAAAGTGACAGAGCTTGGCTCAGGTTTGCCAAATAATTTCTTGTAGTATTCAGTTATGTAAGTCTTTAGATTATCATCACCGACAATAGTACCCTCGTCTTGTTCTAACTGAAAAATTTTCTTTTTCCGATGTTTCCCATTTGCTATTAGATGGAAATATTTAGTATTATCTCCTCCTTTCTGAATATATTTCACCTTAGCCCTCTGAGCCCATTTAATTTCTTCATCACCCCTAAGCTTGTTTAACTTCTCATTGGCTGTTTTCAGATCATTCCTCTCATTCGGAGATAGGGGTGCGGATTCAGCCTTAATATCCAAAGCATCAATAATAGCTAACAAGCATTCTTTTTCTCTTTTAAGTTTTCCACTTAAATTTTTAGCCCAACCCCGTAAAAAACGACGTAGATGTCTAATTTTATGCTGCCAGGTTTGTATAGGAGTCTTCCCAACAGGTCCAGCAGCCCATTCAGCTGCAACCATCTCATGGAAACCCTCCTGCTCTAACCAAGAGAGCTCGAAAGTAAAACGAATCTTATTGCCAAAATGAGCTTGACTACCAGCATCAATAAGTAGAGGTGTATGGTCATACCCCGCCCGAGTTAAAGCCCGGACAGATACCATCGGAAATTTTTGCTCCCATTCAACACTAGTTAGAACTCTATCTAATTTTTCATACGTTGGATTATCTCGTCTACTGGCCCAAGTAAATTGTCTTCCTAACAACGCAATCTCTCTTAGATTCAGACTTTCTATAATTGCATTAAAAACAAAAGGCCACCTAGGATTAAAATTATCATTACTTTTCTCCTCTGGTCTTCTTAAAATATTAAAATCACCTGCTAGCAACATAGGTAAAGTCTCAGAATCACACATCCTCACTAACTCCGCAAGAAAATCATGTTTGAACTTGTCTTGCGCCGCCCCATACACCGGCACAAGTAACCATTCGAACCCATCTATCTTTGATTTAACAGCCAACTTAACACAAAAGTCTACACTATCAACTCTACTAACTTTTAAAGTTGCAGTATTTATTCCGACCAAAATTCCCCCCGATCTTCCCTGCGGAGGCAAACAAAACCAAGCGAACTCCTTTCCCGCCGACAAATCTCTAAGGAAAGGTATTGAAAAGTTTGACCGGCCTGTCTCTAAAAGAGCAAAAAAATCCAGGTCATACTCCCTAATGGATTCCTTAACAAAAAGATGTTTTCCAGGGTCCCTAAAACCATCACTGTTCCAAGTTATTCCTTTCAAGATATGCATTATGATTTCGAAGTTTTAACACGAATGCGGTTACTCCTCCTGACATTTTTCTTATCATAGGATTTTTTACGTCTTTTCTTATCTTTAGGAATAATAGGAGTAACCTTATTTAACTCATCCCCAACTAAGTCCTCTTCGTTTTCCAAATCCTCACACAAATTGGAAGCACGAGACACTATCAAACAAGATGAATCAAAATCATTATTGATAGCTTTTTTATCATTTTTTTCCAACACAGTAAGCATACGTCCCAATTCAATTTCTTTCATTAAATTAACCGAAATAACATTCTCTTGATGTGAATTACCCAGCGACACCCCCAAAGAGTTAGAATGTTTGAATAATCTTCTCATCGGAGAAAGATAATAACGAGTTGGGTTGTATCTTGGGCGTACCTATCACAGGTATTGCATCCCGCTTCTGAAGAATCATTGTTGCTCTCTCCATTTGAGTAGCATCATAATTTGGCTGAGCGCGCAACCTTTCACTCGATCGCACACTTTGCAATGCTTCCTCTCTAATACCCCGAAAATCAACAATCTGTTTGAAAGAAAAAGATTGAGACATAATATTCTCACCCGGGGTACAAACTCCCTGTGTGTTATTTGAGAAAGAAAGAGACCGGTCGTCTTGATTCATAAAATGCATCTCATGTAATTTATTCACCTTATTTTTGACCGCTGATACGTCCAAATTGCATCACTATTTTATATCATAATTTGCTGTTATTCATTGATATATTTCATTTTGGAACACAATACTTATGTTATTTCATCTATTTTGCATGTTTCATGATTATTTGGAGATCGAGCACCGGAGCCAGGATTCTACTGGAAAAAGCACAGTCAGAATGCAATATTTCGGAAGATCAACTGTGGAAGGGAGTTTTACCAAAAATCCTATTTTTCCAGATGACGAAGGAAGCCAGAAGGAGGGGCCGGGAGGACCCGGGGTGGGCCCACACCATAGGGCGGCGCGGCCCATGCCCCGGCCGCGCCGCCACGTGGTGCGGGGGCCCACGACCCCTTTCGCCTCCTTTTCTTCGCGAAACCCTTCGTCCCGAAGACCGAAGCCACGGAGGAATCCTCACGAAGGGTTACGGCCGCCTCTGCGGGGCGGAGAACACCGAGAGAGAAAGAGCTCTCCGGCGGGCAGGAATCCGCCGGGGAAATTCCCTCCCGGAGGGGGAAATCGACGCCATCGTCACCGCCATCGAGCTGGACATCATCTCCATCACCATCGTCATCATCTCCACCATCATCACCGCCATCTCCTCCGCAGCACCTCGTCACCGCCGTAGCAATTTGGGTTTGATCTTGATTGTTTGATAGGGGAAACTCTCCCGGTATCTATTCATACTTGTTGTTGATGCTATTGAGTGAAACCATTGAACTAAGTTCATGTTCAGATTGTTATTCATCATCATATCACCTCTCGATCATGTTCCATATGATGTCTCGTGAGTAGTTCGTTTAGTTCTTGAGGACATGGGTGAAGTCTAATTGTTAGTAGTGAACTATGGTTGAGTAATATTCAATGTTATGATATTTAAGTTGTGGTGTTATTCTTCTAGTGGTGTCGTGTGAACGTCGACTACACGACACTTCACCATTTATGGGCCTAGGGGAATGCATCTTGTACTCGTTTGCCAATTGCGGGGTTGCCGAAGTGACAGAAACCTAAACCCCGGTTGGTATATCGATGCGGGAGGGATCGCGAGGATCTCGAGTTTAAGGTCTGTGGTTAGATTTATCTTAATTACTTTCTTGTAGTTGCGGATGCTTGCAAGGGGTATAATCACAAGTATGTATTAGTCCTAGGAAGGGCGGTACATTAGCACAGGTTCACCCACACAACACTTATCAAAACAATGAAGATTAATCAGTCGTATGTAGCGAAAGCACTAGACTAAAATCCCGTGTGTCCTCGAGAACGTTTGGTCATTATAAGTAAACAAACCGGCTTGTCCTTTGTGCTAAAAAGGATTGGGCCACTCGCTGCAATTATTTCTCTCGCATTTTACTTACTCGTACTTATTTCATCCGTTACATCAAAACCCCCGAATACTTGTACTGTGAGCATTTACGGTGAAACCTTCATCGAAGCTGCTTGTCAACACCTTCTGCTCCTCGTTGGGATCGACATTCTTACTTATCGAAGATACTACGATACACCCCTATACTTGTGGGTCATCAAGACTATTTTACGGCGCCGTTGCCGGGGAGTGAAGCGCTATTGGTAAGTGGAATTGGTAAGGAAAACCTTTCTTGTTTGTGCTAATTTTATTTACTCTCTCGTTGCTATAAGTCATTATGGAGAGATCTTCTCTTCAATTTCTATTTGGGAAATCTACTACTACTGCAACGGTAGTGGATGAGGCGCCAGGTGAGGAAGTAATACCATATAAAATACCTATGAAAATTATTGAACATGTTATGGATAACCGCTATGAAGGGGATGGAACTGTCCATCCAGGTGATCATTTACTTGTTTTTGCATGAATTATGCGGGTTATTCAAATGTGCGAGGTATTGCTATGAATGAAGTTAGGAAGAAACTATTCTCTATATCGCTGACTGGTAAAGCGGCGCATTGGTATAAATTGCTGAAGAATGGTGATTCTCTTGATTGGGAGGACATTGTGCCTTTATTTTATTCCAAATTTTATCCTCCAAGTGAAATTCACAAAGATCGGAACCGCATATATAATTTCTGGCCTCATGATGGAGAGAGTATTGCCCAAGCTTGGGGGAGATTGAAGTCTTTAATGCTCAAATGCCCCATTCATGAGCTTCCTGGTAATGTTATTATTGATAACTAGCACAGGGGCCCTCGCAAATGCGAGGGCACCACCTGTATTACTTTTTACAAACTCTTTCCGTTCCATTTACCTCCTTCTTCATTGAGAAATTCACAATTTCTCAAATATGGATATATTCCTAAATGGAATTGTATATTATTGTATTTCTAAGAAATGACAAATCATTATTATATTTTTATAGCAATATTTTATTATTTTACTATGAAACATCTAAACTTTATTGATCATTATTCATATAGTCATATCGAATGTTGGAACATATATATTTAGTAGATCCTAATAATACACGTAAGGTTGGGAAACAACTCTACGATTTTAACTTTTTTGCATCAAACACGGACTACCCTTGCCGTATATACATCCATTGCGTGGACGTATGTGTAAAAGATTAAAATTGCACCATCTAATTAGGACCCATCACGATCATGGTAGTTTGGGTGAATAGAGTATTAGCTTGCATTCTTGTATGTATATTTATTAGTTAGAAGGGATAATTTATTTGCCAATTCAAGTATACAAATTAATAAAAATTAAATAAATTAGATTAGTTGATGCACCATTCCTTAAGCCACCTTATGGAGGAGGGCTTCTTTTAGAAGAAATTCAGAGGGGCTTCCAGAAATGACCGATTCAGTTATGAAGATTATTGATATATTGAATTTAAACTTCAAATTTAGTTTGATGTTCACACAAACTTAAATTGGCAACTACATGGGTTGGTTTCTTTTCCTCGTGCACGTGTGTTGCTTGTGTACATATCAAGGAGTTTATTTGTCCGGTTAAAGTCCTTCGTAGCATACACTCTTCAATCACTGTGAGCCATTTTAAAATCTTGATTGTATCATTAAAGTTTTAAAGTACATGTTACACATTTATTGATCTAATAGCTAAAATAAGTAACATATATACAATTTATTATAGGCTATAATACATGTCTTTTTGTGTGATGTCAATGTACTTGCTTGGCCCAATGGAGGAATAAATTTGCATGTAAACTGAATAGAAATATTGATGTAAGTTGTAGCTGGCTGGACCGAACAAACAATGTCGGTGAACTGACCACATAAATGTATACAGCAGGATATTTTATTTTTTTCTATGCAGTGTCATTTTACGTCAAGACATATATGTGCCACAATTAAGAGCAATTTTCCTTTACATCGTACGTGAACGGAATAGCATTTCTATGCTTAGCAGCTCCATGTCTCACACTTATTCTATCTATATAGACTTCCACTTTACTTGATTATTATACAACTCCAAGTTTCTTGGTTTAGGAATTTTTCTATCAGAAGCAGTTAGAGTCCCATAGTGACACGATTTGATTCTAAAAAAATTAACGTGAACACTACGGATTATTTTTTTTCTTTTTTCGCAGTGATCTAGTACAGACCCTTCCATATTTGATATGTAACCTATTATCAGATTCTTCACGGTTATTTACCTAAATAGACTTTCCTTTTTTTTAAGGGAACATACTTGCCTATTAGTACGGATCTCTTCCCCTCAAAAGTTGATTTCCATGTATAAGCAATAACGTGAGACCAAAATAAAAAGGAAAAAGTTACAGAGCCCCAGGAAAAATATCATACGTGATATCTCACTTTCCACGTACGTTCCAGCTAGCTAACTTGATTTTTTTTTTGTATGAACCAAAATAGGATACTTTAAAGTTGTAGCTAGGTTGACACGTTATTGTGCAAGATAATAACATCCTAGTATAAGGAAACCATCAATGTCACGACCAGATTTACCTTATCATCAATCTACGCCCGATCTATTCTATCATGTGAAAAAAAAAAGTTAATAGTTTCATAATTGATCGTGTCAACTGGACTGCTTTTCAGTTACGTAACAATTAATATTTACTTAAATCATAGCCACAAGTTTTAGATCTAACTGTTAAAATAATTTATGTGATGTGGATTAACGTGGTGTCTCTATTTTAGTTCCGTATTTTGCTTTTAGTATATAATAGATTTCTATGCAAGACTTTCTTTTCAAGACAAGACCTTGCTGGATACTTCTTGTTCTGGATCATTTACACGCAATAAAGAAGAGTTTAAAAGGGACCTTCTTGATCGGATCCAAGAAAATACTGAAGGATGGGAGAACGACAAAGATAGAGAATCAGGTATAATTTATGATTATAAATGCATTGAAGCTTTTATGGATACTTGATACATTTC